>NC_058081.1:617358779-617523312 GCF_014858855.1 Bufo gargarizans | reverse complement strand
TTTTTTGGCCATATCCCAGTCTAATTCTGTCATAAATCCATACCGGTCACCCAGCGCCTAAATACTAGGCCTCAAATTTATATCCCGCTAAATCTCTCGTTACCGCTGTCCTGTTGTGGCTGGGAAAGTTATTTAGTGTCCGTCAAAGCACATTTTTTGTTCTGGGTTGAAGTACAATTCCCAATTTAGCAATTTCATAATTTAGTGGTTCCTGCTATATCAGAGCTATTTGAAATCTATCCCTAAAAGGGTATATAATATTCAAGGTGCACATTGGGTCATTCAGAATAACTTCACACACACCCGCTACTGTGTATTTCCAAGTCTAATTCTGTCACTAAACCCATACCTGTCACCCAGCGCCTAAATACTAGGCCTCAAATTTATATCCTGCTAAATCTCTCGTTACCGCTGTCCTGTTGTGGCTGGGAAAGTTATTTAGTGTCCGTCAAAGCACATTTTTTGTTCTGGGTTGAAATACAATTCCCAATTTAGCAATTTCATAATTTAGTGGTTTCTGCTATATCAGAGCTATTTGAAATCTATCCCTAAAAGGGTATATAATATTCAAGGTGCACATTGGGTCATTCAGAATAACTTCACACACACCCGCTACTGTGTATTTCTAAGTCTAATTCTGTCACTAAACCCATACCTGTCACCCAGCGCCTAAATACTAGGCCTCAAATTTATATCCTGCTAAATCTCTCGTTAACGCTGTCCTGTTGTGGCTGGGAAAGTTATTTAGTGTCCGTCAAAGCACATTTTTTGTTCTGGGTTTAAATACAATTCCCAATTTAACAATTTCATAATTTAGTGGTTTCTGCTATATCAGAGCTATTTGAAATCTATCCCTAAAAGGGTATATAATATTCAAGGTGCACATTGGGTCATTCAGAATAACTTCACACACACCCGCTACTGTGTATTTCCAAGTCTAATTCTGTCACTAAACCCATACCTGTCACCCAGCACCTAAATACTAGGCCTCAAATTTATATCCTGCTAAATCTCTCGTTACCGCTGTCCTGTTGTGGCTGGGAAAGTTATTTAGTGTCCGTCAAAGCACATTTTTTGTTCTGGGTTGAAATACAATTCCCAATTTAGCAATTTCATAATTTAGTGGTTTCTGCTATATCAGAGCTATTTGAAATCTATCCCTAAAAGGGTATATAATATTCAAGGTGCACATTGGGTCATTCAGAATAACTTCACACACACCCGCTACTGTGTATTTCTAAGTCTAATTCTGTCACTAAACCCATACCTGTCACCCAGCGCCTAAATACTAGGCCTCAAATTTATATCCTGCTAAATCTCTCGTTAACGCTGTCCTGTTGTGGCTGGGAAAGTTATTTAGTGTCCGTCAAAGCACATTTTTTGTTCTGGGTTTAAATACAATTCCCAATTTAACAATTTCATAATTTAGTGGTTTCTGCTATATCAGAGCTATTTGAAATCTATCCCTAAAAGGGTATATAATATTCAAGGTGCACATTGGGTCATTCAGAATAACTTCACACACACCCGCTACTGTGTATTTCCAAGTCTAATTCTGTCACTAAACCCATACCTGTCACCCAGCGCCTAAATACTAGGCCTCAAATTTATATCCTGCTAAATCTCTCGTTAACGCTGTCCTGTTGTGGCTGGGAAAGTTATTTAGTGTCCGTCAAAGCACATTTTTTGTTCTGGGTTGAAATACAATTCCCAATTTAGCAATTTCATAATTTAGTGGTTTCTGCTATATCAGAGCTATTTGAAATCTATCCCTAAAAGGGTATATAATATTCAAGGTGCACATTGGGTCATTCAGAATAACTTCACACACACCCGCTACTGTGTATTTCCAAGTCTAATTCTGTCACTAAACCCATACCTGTCACCCAGCGCCTAAATACTAGGCCTCAAATTTATATCCTGCTAAATCTCTCGTTAACGCTGTCCTGTTGTGGCTGGGAAAGTTATTTAGTGTCCGTCAAAGCACATTTTTTGTTCTGGGTTGAAATACAATTCCCAATTTAGCAATTTCATAATTTAGTGGTTTCTGCTATATCAGAGCTATTTGAAATCTATCCCTAAAAGGGTATATAATATTCAAGGTGCACATTGGGTCATTCAGAATAACTTCACACACACCCGCTACTGTGTATTTCCAAGTCTAATTCTGTCACTAAACCCATACCTGTCACCCAGCGCCTAAATACTAGGCCTCAAATTTATATCCTGCTAAATCTCTCGTTAACGCTGTCCTGTTGTGGCTGGGAAAGTTATTTAGTGTCCGTCAAAGCACATTTTTTGTTCTGGGTTTAAATACAATTCCCAATTTAACAATTTCATAATTTAGTGGTTTCTGCTATATCAGAGCTATTTGAAATCTATCCCTAAAAGGGTATATAATATTCAAGGTGCACATTGGGTCATTCAGAATAACTTCACACACACCCGCTACTGTGTATTTCCAAGTCTAATTCTGTCACTAAACCCATACCTGTCACCCAGCGCCTAAATACTAGGCCTCAAATTTATATCCTGCTAAATCTCTCGTTAACGCTGTCCTGTTGTGGCTGGGAAAGTTATTTAGTGTCCGTCAAAGCACATTTTTTGTTCTGGGTTGAAATACAATTCCCAATTTAGCAATTTCATAATTTAGTGGTTTCTGCTATATCAGAGCTATTTGAAATCTATCCCTAAAAGGGTATATAATATTCAAGGTGCACATTGGGTCATTCAGAATAACTTCACACACACCCGCTACTGTGTATTTCCAAGTCTAATTCTGTCACTAAACCCATACCTGTCACCCAGCGCCTAAATACTAGGCCTCAAATTTATATCCTGCTAAATCTCTCGTTAACGCTGTCCTGTTGTGGCTGGGAAAGTTATTTAGTGTCCGTCAAAGCACATTTTTTGTTCTGGGTTTAAATACAATTCCCAATTTAACAATTTCATAATTTAGTGGTTTCTGCTATATCAGAGCTATTTGAAATCTATCCCTAAAAGGGTATATAATATTCAAGGTGCACATTGGGTCATTCAGAATAACTTCACACACACACGCTTCTGTGCATTTCCAAGTCTAATTCTGTCACTAAATCCATACCGGTCACCCAGCGCCTAAATACTAGGCCTCAAATTTATATCCTGCTGAATTTGAATACAATACATTGGGCCAAATAATATATTTGTTGTTGTGGTGAACCATAACAATGAGAAAAACATCTAGTAAGGGACGCGGACGTGGACATGGTCGTGGTGGTGTTAGTGGACCCTCTGGTGCTGGGAGAGGACGTGGCCGTTCTGCCACATCCACACGTCCTAGTGTACCAACTACCTCAGGTCCCAGTAGCCGCCAGAATTTACAGCGATATATGGTGGGGCCCAATGCCGTTCTAAGGATGGTAAGGCCTGAGCAGGTACAGGCATTAGTCAATTGGGTGGCCGACAGTGGATCCAGCACGTTCACATTATCTCCCACCCAGTCTTCTGCAGAAAGCGCACAGATGGCGCCTGAAAACCAACCCCATCAGTCTGTCACATCACCCCCATGCATACCAGGGAAACTGTCTCAGCCTCAAGTTATGCAGCAGTCTCTTATGCTGTTTGAAGACTCCGCTGGCAGGGTTTCCCAAGGGCATCCACCTAGCCCTTCCCCAGCGGTGAAAGACATAGAATGCACTGACGCACAACCACTTATGTTTCCTGATGATGAGGACATGGGAATACCACCTCAGCATGTCTCTGATGATGACGAAACACAGGTGCCAACTGCTGCGTCTTTCTGCAGTGTGCAGACTGAACAGGAGGTCAGGGATCAAGACTGGGTGGAAGACGATGCAGGGGACGATGAGGTCCTAGACCCCACATGGAATGAAGGTCGTGCCACTGACTTTCACAGTTCGGAGGAAGAGGCAGTGGTGAGACCGAGCCAACAGCGTAGCAAAAGAGGGAGCAGTGGGCAAAAGCAGAACACCCGCCGCCAAGAGACTCCGCCTGCTACTGACCGCCGCCATCTGGGACCGAGCACCCCAAAGGCAGCTTCAAGGAGTTCCCTGGCATGGCACTTCTTCAAACAATGTGCTGACGACAAGACCCGAGTGGTTTGCACGCTGTGCCATCAGAGCCTGAAGCGAGGCATTAACGTTCTGAACCTGAGCACAACCTGCATGACCAGGCACCTGCATGCAAAGCATGAACTGCAGTGGAGTAAACACCTTAAAACCAAGGAAGTCACTCAGGCTCCCCCTGCTACCTCTTCTGCTGCTGCCGCCTCGGCCTATTCTGCTGCTGCCGCCTCGGCCTCTTCCTCCGCCTCTGGAGGAACGTTGGCACCTGCCGCCCAGCAAACAGGGGATGTACCACCAACACCACCACCACCACCTCCGTCACCAAGCGTCTCAACCATGTCACACGCCAGCGTTCAGCTCTCCATCTCACAAACATTTGATAGAAAGCGTAAATTCCCACCTAGCCACCCTCGATCCCTGGCCCTGAATGCCAGCATTTCTAAACTACTGGCCTATGAAATGCTGTCATTTAGGCTGGTGGACACAGACAGCTTCAAACAGCTCATGTCGCTTGCTGTCCCACAGTATGTTGTTCCCAGCCGGCACTACTTCTCCAAGAGAGCCGTGCCTTCCCTGCACAACCAAGTATCCGATAAAATCAAGTGTGCACTGCGCAACGCCATCTGTAGCAAGGTCCACCTAACCACAGATACGTGGACCAGTAAGCACGGCCAGGGACGCTATATCTCCCTAACTGCACACTGGGTAAATGTAGTGGCAGCTGGGCCCCAGGCGGAGAGCTGTTTGGCGCACGTCCTTCCGCCGCCAAGGATCGCAGGGCAACATTCTTTGCCTCCTGTTGCCACCTCCTCCTTCTCGGCTTCCTCCTCCTCTTCTTCCACCTGCTCATCCAGTCAGCCACACACCTTCACCACCAACTTCAGCACAGCCCGGGGTAAACGTCAGCAGGCCATTCTGAAACTCATATGTTTGGGGGACAGGCCCCACACCGCACAGGAGTTGTGGCGGGGTATTGAACAACAGACCGACGAGTGGTTGCTGCCGGTGAGCCTCAAGCCCGGCCTGGTGGTGTGTGATAATGGGCGAAATCTCGTTGCAGCTCTGGGACTAGCCAATTTGACGCACATCCCTTGCTTGGCGCATGTGCTGAATTTGGTGGTGCAGAAGTTCATTCACAACTACCCCGACATGTCAGAGCTGCTGCATAAAGTGCGGGCCGTCTGTTCGCGCTTCCGGCGTTCACATCCTGCTGCTGCTCGCCTGTCTGCGCTACAGCGTAACTTCGGCCTTCCCGCTCACCGCCTCATATGCGACGTGCCCACCAGGTGGAACTCCACCTTGCACATGCTGGACAGACTGTGCGAGCAGCAGCAGGCCATAGTGGAGTTTCAGCTGCAGCACGCACGGGTCAGTCGCACTACAGAACAGCACCACTTCACCACCAATGACTGGGCCTCCATGCGAGACCTGTGTGCCCTGTTGCGCTGTTTCGAGTACTCCACCAACATGGCCAGTGGCGATGACACCGTTATCAGCGTTACAATACCACTTCTATGTCTCCTTGAGAAAACACTTAGGGCGATGATGGAAGAGGAGGTGGCCCAGGAGGAGGAGGAGGAGGAGGAGGAAGAGGGGTCATTTTTAGCACTTTCAGGCCAGTCTCTTCGAAGTGACTCAGAGGGAGGTTTTTGGCAACAGCAGAGGCCAGGTACAAATGTGGCCAGCCAGGGCCCACTACTGGAGGACGAGGAGGACGAGGATGAGGAGGAGGTGGAGGAGGATGAGGATGAAGCATGGTCACAGCGGGGTGGCACCCAACGCAGCTCGGGTCCATCACTGGTGCGTGGCTGGGGGGAAAGGCAGGACGATGACGATACGCCTCCCACAGAGGACAGCTTGTCCTTACCCCTGGGCAGCCTGGCACACATGAGCGACTACATGCTGCAGTGCCTGCGCAACGACAGCAGAGTTGCCCACATTTTAACCTGTGCGGACTACTGGGTTGCCACCCTGCTGGATCCACGCTACAAAGACAATGTGCCCACCTTACTTCCTGCACTGGAGCGTGATAGGAAGATGCGCGAGTACAAGCGCACGTTGGTAGACGCGCTACTGAGAGCATTCCCAAATGTCACAGGGGAACAAGTGGAAGCCCAAGGCCAAGGCAGAGGAGGAGCAAGAGGTCGCCAAGGCAGCTGTGTCACGGCCAGCTCCTCTGAGGGCAGGGTTAGCATGGCAGAGATGTGGAAAACTTTTGTCAACACGCCACAGCTAACTGCACCACCACCTGATACGCAACGTGTTAGCAGGAGGCAACATTTCACTAACATGGTGGAACAGTACGTGTGCACACCCCTCCACGTACTGACTGATGGTTCGGCCCCATTCAACTTCTGGGTCTCTAAATTGTCCACGTGGCCAGAGCTAGCCTTTTATGCCTTGGAGGTGCTGGCCTGCCCGGCAGCCAGCGTTTTGTCTGAACGTGTATTCAGCACGGCAGGGGGCGTCATTACAGACAAACGCAGCCGCCTGTCTACAGCCAATGTGGACAAGCTGACGTTCATAAAAATGAACCAGGCATGGATCCCACAGGACCTGTCCGTCCCTTGTCCAGATTAGACATTAACTACCTCCCCATAACCATATATTATTGGACTCCAGGGCACTTCCTCATTCAATCCTATTTTTATTTTCATTTTACCATTATATTGCGAGGCTACCCAAAGTTGAATGAACCTCTCCTCTGCCTGTGTGCTAGGCCTAAATATATGCCAATGGACTGTTGCAGTGGTGGCTGACATGAAGCCTGATTCTCTGCTATGACATGCAGACTAATTCTCTGCTGACATGAAGCCAGATTGTCTGTTACGGGACCTCTCTCCTCTGCCTGGGTGCTGGGCCTAAATATATGCCAATGGACTGTTGCAGTGGTGGGTGACGTGAAGCCTCATTCTCTGCTATGACATGCAGACTGATTCTCTGCTGACATGAAGCCAGATCGTCTGTTACGGGACCTCTCTGCTCTGCCTGTGTGCTAGGCCTAAATATATGCCAATGGACTGTTGCAGTGGTGGGTGACGTGAAGCCTCATTCTCTGCTATGACATGCAGACTGATTCTCTGCTGACATGAAGCCAGATTGTCTGTTACGGGACCTCTCTGCTCTGCCTGTGTGCTAGGCCTAAATATATGCCAATGGACTGTTGCAGTGGTGGGTGACGTGAAGCCTCATTCTCTGCTATGACATGCAGACTGATTCTCTGCTGACATGAAGCCAGATCGTCTGTTACGGGACCTCTCTGCTCTGCCTGTGTGCTAGGCCTAAATATATGCCAATGGACTGTTGCAGTGGTGGGTGACGTGAAGCCTCATTCTCTGCTATGACATGCAGACTGATTCTCTGCTGTCATGAAGCCAGATTGTCTGTTACGGGACCTCTCTGCTCTGCCTGTGTGCTAGGCCTAAATATATGCCAATGGACTGTTGCAGTGGTGGGTGACGTGAAGCCTCATTCTCTGCTATGACATGCAGACTGATTCTCTGCTGACATGAAGCCAGATTGTCTGTTACGGGACCTCTCTCCTCTGCCTGTGTGCTAGGCCTAAATATATGCCAATGGACTGTTGCAGTGGTGGCTGACGTGAAGCCTCATTCTCTGCTATGACATGCAGACTAATTCTCTGCTGACATGAAGCCAGATTGTCTGTTACGGGACCTCTCTCCTCTGCCTGGGTGCTGGGCCTAAATTTATGACAATGGACTGTTGCAGTGGTGGCTGACGTGAAGCCTGATTCTCTGCTATGACATGCAGACTGATTCTCTGCTGACATGAAGCCAGATCCTCTGTTACGGGACCTCTCTCCTCTGCCTGGGTGCTGGGCCTAAATTTATGACAATGGACTGTTGCAGTGGTGGCTGACGTGAAGCCTGATTCTCTGCTATGACATGCAGACTGATTCTCTGCTGACATGAAGCCAGATCCTCTGTTACGGGACCTCTCTCCTCTGCCTGGGTGCTGGGCCTAAATTTATGAAAATGGACTCTTACAGTGGTGGGTGACGTGAAGCCTGATTCTCTGCTATGACATGAAGACTGATTCTCTGCTGACATGAAGCCAGATTGTCTGTTACGGGACCTCTCTCCTCTGCCTGGGTGCCGGGGCCTAAATATCTGAGAATGGACTGTTCCAGTGGTGGGTGACGGGAAGCCAGATTCTCTGCTATGGAACCTCTCTCCAATTGATTTTGGTTAATTTTTATTTATTTAATTTTTATTTTAATTAATTTCCCTATCCACATTTGTTTGCAGGGGATTTACCTACATGTTGCTGCCTTTTGCAGCCCTCTAGCCCTTTCCTGGGCTGTTTTACAGCCGTTTTAGTGCCGAAAAGTTCGGGTCCCCATTGACTTCAATGGGGTTCGGGTTCGGGACGAAGTTCGGATCGGGTTCGGATCCCGAACCCGAACATTTCCGGGATGTTCGGCCAAACTTCTCGAACCCGAACATCCAGGTGTTCGCTCAACTCTACCTATAATGTCTCTATAGGGTAGTGATAGTTGTGTCAACGGTGTCTTCTACCCGAGTACGGCTGGACTCCTGGCTCACTTGCAATAAATTTGAGTGTAGTGATTGTAGGAGTAATAGAGGAATTGTGTGTCCAGACCTAGGCAGGAACTAAAGCATGGGGGTGTCTTTACTCTGTAATCCCTCCATTATGTAATTAAATACCCACAAATAGAAGGGTGGCTTTATCCTGTATTACCTTCCCTGCACCAAAGTCAAAATATAAGGCTTATAGCACGATCACTATGGTGATTATGGGTAGCAAAAAAGGCTATAAGGTGTAGGTGCCATACCTTAGGCAAAGGCACAGAAGGGGGAGGTATCAGATTCTCCATGTGCTTCTGGCAATGTCACAGAAGGAGGGCATAATAATCCCATGAAACTCCAGGAAGACACACCTGCATGGGGGGTTTAGTAGTCCCAATACCAATCCTGGCACATATAGCAAACAGGAAGGAGGGGTATATTATTCCCCTAGCCATTTCCGAAGCAGCGGGGTCACCATTGTAGTTGCTGGACCTACCTTGGACTTATCACTTGTCCTACCTGGGTACCTAGGATACATGACACCAGGAGTAGGCCATTAGTATTAAGCGTCTGCAGAGGCAGTCCATATAAAGAGAACAGAGCTGTAAGGCAAAGTGTCACAAAAGCAAGGTGCTACTGATCTGGCTAAGTGCAAAAGTTAGGTGCAATATCACAAAAAGTGCATCAATTCACATTGCGGCATCTGTAAAAACGCATGGCCCTAATAAATCCTGCAATTAAGAATTTATTTTATTGGAGAACCACCACATATGGATATTCACAAACTGCTGTAACGTTTTGGGCAACAGTGAATACGCCCTTTGTCAAGCTGTGACTGGCATGTAGTGTAGCATAGTATAGGTATAGGCAGGGCCGTATATGAATCTGTAATTCTAGGTTCAGGGAGGAAGAGACTTCATCCCTGTTCAGTGGATGTTGTATTCGTTCTAGCTGAGACACCGTACAATTGCTGCGGACCTTTTCACAGCCAGGGAGAAGATGAGCTGTTCTTGCGAGACTAGGTCATTCTTGCAAGAACAGCTCATCTTCTCCCTGGCATTGAAGAGGTCCGCAGCAATTGTACGGTGTCTCGGCTAGAGCGAATACAGCGGCCACTGAGCAGGGATGAAGTCTTCTCTAATACCAGAATTTTGAGTTTAATACCATAAAAAGTATAGCAACACCAATTCGATAACATGCAAAAATAATAATAAAACTCACACGTTAATCACATGTTGCATGGGGTAAACGTGTGAGAATTTTTTTATTTTTAATTTTTGCAAAGTATCAATTGCCCATTATGTGAGTAGGTACTTGATGGGGTCACTTACTATTAATGTGAAGCAAATAGAGGTCTAAATGGATAAAGCCTTGTGCCTCATATTAATAGTGATGCCAGCAACTACTTCCTGACATAATGGACATTGAGCAGCATGGGGTTAATGTGTGGGTTGGTGTTGGGTACCACAGTATGATAAGGTTACTGGCTATTAATGTGAGGCACATGGAGTCTAAATTGATGAAACCATGTGCCACATATTAATAGTAACCTCGTCAAGTACCCCGCTTAACATAATGGGCAACATGGGGTTAATGGCATCAGGTACATGCTGGAGTAACTTGCTGTTACTATGAGGCACATTGCTTTATCAAGTTGAACCTGCATGTGCCTCACATTAACAGTAAGTAACCTCATTATGTGTACCTCATATTATTATTTGATGAGGTGCTTGGGGGCCACTTACTTTTAATCTGAGGTACATGGGGGTACTAATGTAATAGCACCATGTACCTCAGATTAATAATAGGTGACCCTGTCTGTGGGACAGTTTGTGGGTACCTGCGCTTTTCAGATCACTAATGGCTGGGGACTGGACAGTGGCGGATCCAGAGCCTGGTCTCGGGAGGGGCACTTCCATATTGTTTTGTGGCGGCGGACAGAAAATAATGTGGTGCTTATAGAACAGACTATTTTATTTAACCTGTGTGAGCAGAGGAAATGCTCTGTCTATAACTAAGGACTATCAGGGTATATTATATACAGGGCGTTTTATAACTGAGGAGGAGTATCAGGGGGTAATATAACTGGGGGGTATCAGGGGGCATTATACAGGGGGTAATATAACTGAGGGGTATCAGGGTATATTATATACAGGGCGTATTATAACTGAGGAGGAGTATCAGGGGGCATTATACAGGGGGTAATACAAAGCGGATTCCAAAAAAGTTGGGACACTATACAAATCGTAATTAAAAACTGAATGCAATGATGTGGAGGTTCCAACTCCTAATATTTTATTCAGAATAGAACATAAACCACGGAACAAAAGTTTAAACTGAGAAAATGTACCATTTTAAGGGAAAAATATGTTGAATCAGAATTTCATGGTGTCAACAAATCCCCCAAAAGTTGGGACAAGGCCATTTTCACCACTGTGTGGCATCTCCCCTTCTTCTTACAACACTCAACAGAAGTCTGGGGACCGAGGAGACCAGTTTCTCAAGTTTAGAAATAGGAATGCTCTCCCATTCTTGTCTAATACAGGCCTCTAACTGTTCAATCGTCTTGGGCCTTCTTTGCTGCACCTTCCTCTTTATGATGTGCCAAATGTGCTCTATAGGTGAAAGATCTGGACTGCAGACTGGTCATTTCAGTCCCCGGATCCTTCTCCTACGCAGCCATGATGTTGTGATTGATGCAGAATGTGGTCTAGCATTATCTTGTTGAAAAATGCAGGGTCATCCCTGAAAGAGATGACGTCTGAATGGGAGCATATGTTGTTCTAGAACCTGAATATATTTTTCTGCATTGATGGTGCCTTTCCAGACATGCAAGCTGCCCATGCGACACGCACTCATGCAACCCCATACCATCAGAGATGCAGGCTTCTGAACTGAGCATTGATAACAACTTGGGTTGTCCTTGTCCTCTTTGGTCCGGATGACATGGCGTCCCAGATTTCCAAAAAGAACTTTGAATCGTGACTCGTCTGACCACAGAACAGTCTTCCATTTTGCCTCACGACATTTTAAATGATCCCTGGCCCAGTGAAAACGCCTGAGCTTGTGGATCTTGCTTAGAAATGGCTTCTACTTTACACTGTAGAGTCTCAGCTGGCAACTGCGGATGGCACGGTGGATTGTGTTCACTGACAATGGTTTCTGGAAATATTCCTGAGCCCATTCTGTGATTTCCTTTACAGTAGCATTCCTGTTTGCGGTGCAGTGTCGTTTAAGGGCCCGGAGATCATGGGCATCCAGTATGGTTTTACGGCCTTGACCCTTACGCACAGAGATTGTTCCAGATTCTCTGAATCTTCGGATGATGTTATGCACAGTTGATGATGATGATAGATGCAAAGTCTTTGCAATTTTTCGCTGGGTAACACCTTTCTGATATTGCTCCACTATCTTTCTACGCAACATTGTGGGAATTGGTGATCCTCTACCCATCTTGGCTTCTGAGAGACACTGCCACTCTGAGAAGCTCTTTTTATACCCAATCATGTTGCCAATTGACCTAATTAGTGTTAATTGGTCTTCCAGCTCTTCGTTATGCTCAAATTTACTTTTTCCAGCCTCTTATTGCTACTTGTCCCAACTTTTTGGGGATTTGTTGACACTGTGAAAATTTAAATCAACTTATTTTTCCTTTAAAATGATACATTTACTCGGATTAAACGTTTGATCTGTCATCTACGTTCTATTACAAATAAAATATTGACATTTGCCATCTCCACATCATTGCATTCAGTTTTTATTCACAATTTGTTTAGTGTCCCAACTTTTTGGGAATCCGGTTTGTATAACTGAGGGGTATCAGGGAACATTATACAGGGGGTAATATAACTGAGGGGTATCAGGGTACATTATACAGGGGTAATATAACTGAGGGGTATCAGGGAACATTATACAGTGGTAATATAACTGAGGGGTATCAGGGAACATTATACAGGGGTAATATAACTGAGGGGTATTAGGGTAAATTATACAAGGGGTAATATAACTGAGAAGGGCTATCAGGGGACATTTTACAGTGGTAATATAACTGAGGGGTAGCATGTCATATTATACAGTAGTAATATAACTGAGGGGTATTAGGGTAAATTATACAAGGGATAATATAACTGAGAAGGGCTATCAGTGGGCATTTTACAGTGGTAATATAACTGAGGGGGAGCATGGCATATTATACAGTGGTAATATAACTGAGGAGGGCTATCGGGGGACATTATACAGGGGTAATATATATGTTTCATTACCCCTGTATAATGCACCCTGATACCCCTCAGTTATATTACCACTGTATAATATACCCTGATACCCCTCAGTTATTTTACCACTGTATAATACACAGATACCCCTCAGTTATATTACCACTGTATAATGTACCCTGATACCCCTCAGTTATATTACCCCTGTATAATGTACCCTGATACCCCTCAGTTATATTACCACTGTATAATGTACCCTGATACCCCTCAGTTATATTACCCCTGTATAATGTACCCTGATACCCCTCAGTTATATAACTGAGGCATATAGGGTACATTATACAGTGGGGTAATATAACTGAGCTGAGGAGGGGTGCAGGTACTTTATATGCGTCGTGCGTACTGTAGCCAGGCACCTGGAGTCACGGATTTTGAAGGACTATTGCTGGTTTTCTGGCACCGTACTGCCAGCCCAGATGTTGTAGCTGCTCACATGAAGGTCCTGCTGATTCACTCTGGTCAGGGACGTCCTCTCACATATTCAGGTGCCCTATAATGTGAACATAGGGTGTCTTAACTTAAGGATGCAAATCAGCGCAATATGTTACTGCAAAATACAATTAAACTGCGCCATATTAATACAGCATAGTGTTATAGCTAGCGGGGTCACAGATGCAAGCAGGACCACCAGGAAAACTGATATTTGCCCTTTCAATGCTTTTGATCACCCAGGATGTTAACACTAACCAGGGCCGTCTTTAATATTGATTGGACCCTGGGCAAAAATTTACTTGGGCCCCCTGGATCCCGCCTTCCCACCCCTTAGCAGCCGCGCCCTCCACCACAACACATACACAAAAAATCCACACATCTGGTAGAGTCCAGTGAATGACTGTAAATACTTCCAGTTCTGAAGACTCCAGCGGCTCAGGATCAGTGCTCTGGGCAGCTGGGCTCAGGCTGGAAATGGGCACCGCTCTGCAGGAAGGAGACCAGTGCTCGGCTCACCCTAGTGTTACAGTGTACCCCAGCACCCCACAGTATGCAGTATAGCACCCTATAGTATACAGCACCACACAGTATGCAGTATAGCACCCCACACTATACAGTACCCCACAGTATATAGTAGAGCAGTATAGCAGCCCACAGTATACAGCACCCCACAGTATACAACACCTCACAGTATAGCACCTCACCGTATACAGAACCCCAAACTATACACAATACAGCCTTCCACTCTATACAGTACAGCAGTATAGCACTCCACGCTATACAGGCCCCCCACACTATACAGGCCCCCCACAGTATACAGGCCCCCCACACTATACAGTCCTCCCCACACTATACAGGCCCCCCCACAGTATACAGGCCCCCACACAGTATACAGGCCCCCCACACAGTATACAGGCCCCCACACAGTATACAGGCCCCCCACACAATATACAGGCCCCACACACAGTATACAGGCCCCACACAGTATACAGCCCCCCACACTGTACAGCCCCCCCTCATAGTATACAGGCCTCGCACAATATACAGCCCCCCACACAGTATACAGGCCCCCACACAGTATACAGACCCCCACACAGTATACAGACCTCCACACAGTATACAGCCCCCCCCCACAGTATACATGCCCCCACAGTATACAGGCCCCCACAGTATACAGGCCCCCACACTGTATACAGCACCTTACTTTACAGTAGTTTACAGTATATTAACATAACAGCCCCTGTCACCTTTTCCTGATGTAATCTTCACACAAAAAAGCTCCACAGTTAACCTCTGCAACACTCCTGGTAGGACCTGTGATGACCTCATAGCCATGTGACCAGTAAAATTGCTAGGTTACTGGTTACATGGTGATGATGTCATCTAAGGTCCTAGATCACAGCTCTAACACAGTACGATGCCTGGACTCAGTGCCGGCAGGCAAGGCATGGCAGCACCCCCTGTGTAGCTGACAGCCTGACACCCGGGGCAGTGGCTAGCAGGGCTCAAGAAGCAGCTGCATTGGGCCCCCAAGGAGCAACTGGGCCCGGGGCAGCTGCCCCTTTTGCCCATTGGTAAAGACGGCCCTGACACTAACACCTGTACTAGGCCACTAGCGATATATATATATATATATATATATACACATCAAAAGTAGGGCAGCACTCCTTTGCCAACTGTAAAGTGGGTGCCAGCTGTAACCCCTCGATTCTGGGTGGTAAACAAATTGCAACAATCCACGGCACTCCTTAAAAGTGAAAAAATGTGCTATTTATTCACACATGTCACACAGCAACGTTTCAGTTCTCTTTCAGAACCTTTTTCAAGCCAAGTGTTGAAGGCGTGAAAAAGGTTCTGAGTGAGAACCGAAATGTTTCTGTATGACGTGTGTGAATAAATAGCAAATATTTTCACCTTTAAGGAGTGCGGAGGATTTTTGCAATATATATATATATATATATATATATATATATATATATCCAAAAGATGGCAGGGCAGCACTCCTCATTACAAGTGATGCAAATGATTTAGGTGCCAGCGTTTTCCCCTGGGTCCTGGGGTCCAAACACAATCCAAATAAATGTAACGCAGCACTCCTTAGATAAAAAGTTAAAAAATACTAAATTTATTCAACACATGTTGATACAGGCAGCATTTCAGCTCTCTCACAGAGCCATTATCAAGCCATTATCACTTGGCTTGACAATGGCTCTGTGAGAGAGCTGAAACGTTGCCTGTATCAACATGTTTTGAATAAATTTTTTATTTTTTCACTTTTTATCTAAGTAGTGCTGCGTTACATTTATTTGGATTATATATATATATTTGTGGTCGTGGCTACGGATGCTGAAGAGAACGAGTGGTGATTACGTGGCCATGAGTGACCTGGTATAGCTGGCCTGAGGTGTGCCCGAAGCCATGTCCGAGGGTAGGCCTATAAGGGGGCAAAAAGAGACGGTTAGGTTGGAATTAGCGTTTTATTATATTATTTGAGGTTACAACACGAGGTTACAGAAAGAGTCAGAGATTTCCTTGTGCGGATTAGGAATGTATCGGGTGATGCAGGATGACTGCCAGCGGCCCATTTTGCGGATAATGTGGTATGGGACATTGTGTTTCGCGGCTGCCGAGGCGGCACCTATGCGGAAGGAGTGACCGGATATGGTTCTGGGATCGTGGCCCAACCCCTTGGGCAGGATGCGAATATGGTGGATGAACCAGGCCGTGGTGAGAAATGTTCCTTTGAACAGTAGAAGTGGTTCATTCTTGGAGGAATGAGCCAGCAGGGCCAATAGCTTGTTAAGAACCTGGAACGGGCACCACTTGTTGAAGGTTCGGAAGTATTTGATTTGGACAGGCGGCCCCTATTGCGATGTTTTAGTGGATGGCAGATTTAGTACGTGGTGATGTGGGTAAAGGACTAACTGGCTTTTGGTTAAACCTTTGGTTTTGGATGACACTACGGTGAATTCTCCTGGGCGCAGAAAACCATAAAAGCTCAGATACATGGCAGCTTTAATGACCATGGAGGGAAGAAGGCCAAAAGGACTGCCGTCTAATGAGTCTGAGAGCTTTCTGAACAGCTCCCCTGACACCGGTTGCCTGCTGGGCGTGCTGCTCTGGCTGTTCTTGAGGATGCCCCTGAGGGTGGCTTTGACTACTGGGGAAGGGAAGGCTGACTTGCTACCTGGGTCCCTCAGCATGGAGTGGTGCTGAACCCCTGACAAGGAAACAGGAAAACTGTTTGTAGATGTTCCAACCGGTCCTGTAGTTCCTGGTGCAACATGCCAGACCTGCAGGGGATGACGAAGTGAGGTCACAGTTATGGGCAATCGAGGGTACCCACTATATTTGAAGAACCCTGGGCAGGCGCGTGGCAGTGAAGGAGAGGTAGACACAGTTCCTCTGGGGCACGCTCTGTAGATAGGGACCAGGCCTGATAGTAGTTGAGGTGCCCTGGATGTTACAGGTATTTCGTGTGCCTGGGGCAAGGTCCCTGTGGTATTCGTGATGCCAGTGCCTTTGGACGGTGGCACGCCGGTTGGTGGTTGGAAAGCTGAAGGTACACAAGTATGCAGTGAACCAAACGTAAACTTTACTGGACAATCCAACTTTGTACAGCAGGGAGTAGTATAGTCTCTGTATTACAGTTCCACAAAAGGGGCTTATTCACAAATATGGCAGGCAATAGTCATGCAAGTTACACTGAGGGTAAATTCCACAAGCACTCAGCAGCAGGTTGTACTTTTCCTAGAATCACGGTACACTGTCCTTTATAGAACTCCTGCTCTGGCTTTATATCTCCCAAGGCCCGGATGCCTAAAAGGGTGGCTTATATCCTTGGTTACTTTCTTCCTCAGGTATTATACTGCTTGCTATGATTCCTAAGTTCCTCTGCCCATCAGGGTCACTTTGCTTACCCTGGGTCGCCTCCTCCTATCAGGTGGGTAACTGTTGGTTTCTCCCAGGAGGTTGAATCCTGCAACTGGGGTATCTCTTCAGAGCTAACTTAGGCTCTCTTGTTCTCAGGCAGGCTGGAGCTTCTCAACAGCCTCCTGGACATCACTAGCAGCCAGGGCTATCCAGCTGCATGTCAGGAGCAGGCTTACTGGCCTCTGTCTTCTCAGACTCCTGACTCTGCACTAACTCTCCCTATCTGGGCCTGGACATTTATACTAGGGGCTCCCTATCTCCCTCTAGTGTCTGGGATGTCTAACTACACCCAACTAGGCCTGCTGCTGCATTAGACAGGGGTACATTGCATATAACAACACATTAAAACATACATTAAATGCAGAATTAAATATGACATTTCTGTTCCTTGTGAGTAGGAGTAACGCGCACACCAATTGACCCTTGTGTAGTGCCCACCCATACCTAGTGGGACATTACATACCCCCAAGCTATAACGTTGCCCGTCCTCGGCGCAACATGGAGGGTCCCTGCACAGCTGGATACTGCACCTGTAAGGAGGACGATAAAGCAAAGCAGGAAAACACATCTACATTTGCAAAATATACATTATATGTATACATATATTAGGCAGTTCCACTGGATTAGGAGCAAGTAATGGTGAAAAGGGGCGTCGTTCTCTTCTCTCAGGATAAAACAATGGGAACAGGGGCGCTTACCTGGCACAGCGTAACAATAAATACCAGGATAGTCCATAATAATTTCTTTTAGTGCAAATTGTCCATGATAGAACAGTTGTAGTCCATGGAAAATGTAAAAACATTAAATAACAGCTCTTGGAGGCTCAAAGCATTTAAAATGAGTCCGTACCCAGGTTCTTTTCTTCTTGTTTTTTTATTTTTATTAATGTATTTATTCATTTTTTTCAGTATAAAGGACAACATAACATTGGGCAATGTGCCCCACATATTACAAACATGTAACAAAGTAGTCATAATCATATTCGTAATCAGTTAGCGGGGTACTCAGACCCCAGGATCAAGCATTTTAAAACAAACAACGGGATCCAATCACAGGGAATTATCAAACATCTTATCAATGAAATGTGATTTGGTGAGTGGTACAGATAATATACTGTGCAAAGTAGAGATCATGACATTTAAATTAAAGTCAGTAGCTATAACCAAGAGTTAGGTTGATTCACCTCGAGTCATCGTTACCTGCAACCTGCCTAAGCTCCCCTTCAGCTGCTCCGTCAAGTACCATTCTGTTAGTGTAAACGGTTCCATAATGGAGCGTAATTCTGCGATAGACATGTACTTTACCAAGTATCGTCTCCATTTCTGAAACAACTTCTGCGTATGTTTTTCTTTTGTCTGAAAACTCATTGATCTTTCCATATAGAACAAAGCTTTTAACTGGTGGAGTATTTCTGCAATAGTGGGTAATTCCGGTTGCAGCCACCTTTGTAGTATCATTCTTTTAGTAATAATACAAAGTGAATGGAACAGCTGGGGGGGATGTTTTCCTCTTTCCTCCTCTGCATCGTGGTGGAATAGGTACAATAAAGGATTCAGTGTAAATCTTTGTCCCCATATCTCAAATGCCACATCACTAACAGCAGACCATAGCTGAGTACATTGTGCACAAGACCATAATCCATGGAAAAGGTCTGTATATCCCAGTCCACATTTGGGGCAGTTTGTTACGCGATCAGGCCTAAGTGGATGAGGTGGAATGTTAAAACCGTAGATCGCTTTGTGCATGATGCGTAGCTGGGTGTCTCTCCACACCTCATTAATAATAACTTACGCACCTTCAGCCATCCTTTTATTATGCACTGAGACACATTTCCAGTGTTCAGTTGTTCCTCCCACTGACTAAAGTCGCCCATTTTATTGTATCGTGAGTCTTCCTGCCTTAGACCATAATAAAGATGAGAGACTGACATTTTCCCACCCCCCAAACCTAATAGTTTGTCTATAGTATTCTGTCCTATTTCTTTGTGTACCATAACCAAATTGGAATATATAGCCATTTTAATTTGTGCAAACTGGATCGTTTGAAACCTGGTCAAGGAGTATAATTCTATTAATTCCTCACGGTTCAACCAACGGGGTTCTGAGGCGTGCAGTAGGTGTTTGACCAACCAGATCCCTTTATCCCTCCACTCCTTAAACAAGCTATTAGTACGACCCGACGGAAACTCTGGGTTCCCCCATAGCGGAAGGTGCTTTGAAATCCTAAACGGTAGCCAGTACGCCCTGCGTAGTATACGCCATGTTGCTATTGTGTCTTTAAATAGGATTGAAGACTTAATATAGGTTGGTAAATTGGGTAGCCTAGCATGTAGTAGGGCACTCAACGACCAAGGAGCGCAATATGCCCTTTCTAGCGATAGCGCCGAGTAATGACTAGTGTTATTAACCCAGTCCGCTATATGCCTAGCCATACAGGCAAGGTTATATCGCCTGACATCCGGAAAGGCAATGCCACCTAGTTCCTTGGGAGCTATTAACTTTTGTATATTAATCCTGGGGCGTTTGCCGTGCCATAAGAATCTAACAAAAGCAGAACGGATTTTATTAATGTCATTATGCTTTAATAGTAGGGGGATTGTCTGTAAAGGGTAGAGTAGTTTTGCCATTGACATCATTTTTAACAGGTGATTTCTGCCCATCAGTGAAAGGGGAAGGTTGTGCCACTGTTTTAATTCCCTGAAAATCTTTTCTATTAAGGGGGTAAAGTTCAACCTATATATAGATTCCATATGTCTTCCTATTTTGATACCAAGGTATGTGATAAAGGTTCGGGCTATAGGTATTCCTTCTATTGCCATTATCCCGTTCCCATCAGTCCTATCATTCAGAAACAGTATTTCACTTTTGTCACTATTGACTTTCAGTCCCGAAAATGATCCGAAGCTGGATATTGTTTGAAGCACCTTAGGAAGATGTCTGGCAGGGTCTTCCATAAATAGCACTATGTCATCTGCGAATAGAGCTACCTTCATGCTACGGGAACCAATCTCTAGCCCTTTATAAAGTTCTGGGGAGTCAAGACATCTGGCCAATGGTTCGATAGCTAAATCAAATAGGAGGGGGGACAAGGGACACCCTTGCCGCGTTCCTCTTCCTAATGCAAACTCCGGGGACAGAAACCCAGTCATGGAAATCCTGGCTGTAGGATTGGAATAAATCGCCGTCAAATAGGTACGAAAGCTACCCCGAAAACCCAACACGTCTAGTATTTGGTTGAGCCACGACCAGCTTATGCTGTCGAAGGCTTTTTCGGTATCCAGTGTGACCACTGCTGGGGTTAGGCCTCTGTATCTAGGGGATTTCGCCACCGAAAGAGCTAGCAACACTTTTCTGATATTCGTTACCGCAGATCTCCCCTTAACAAATCCCACCTGCAATGGTGACACTAGGGAAGGGAGAATTTCCGCCATTCTATTTGCCAGAATTTTAGAAAGTATTTTCATGTCCTGGTTGATAAGGGAGATTGGCCTATAAGATGCTGGATCTTCAGCATCTTTACCTTTTTTATAAATAAGGGATATCAACGCTGTATTCATCCGATCAGGGATACCCTGTCCTTCCAAGACAGAGGAGTATAGAGTAGTTAAGGTAGGAGTTATTTGCTGACATAGTGCTTTGTAAAAATCAGATGTATAGCCATCTGGGCCTGGAGCTTTCCCCGTGGGGAACGATTTTATGGTAGCTTGTATTTCCGCCGCTGTAATTGGGGCATTTAGTACTAACAATTGATCTTCTGAAAGTGTAGGCAGTGACAGAGTTTCCAAAAATTGCCGTCCCAACTCCCTATTATTTTCCTTCACTTCATAAAACTTGGCAAAGTATTCCCCCATAACCTTGGTTATCTGTTGGGGATTGTGCACCCTAGTATTTTCGCACGTACGAATGCTAAGAATATGTGTCTTCTGTCTCCTCCCTTTCGCCAGTGACGCCAACAGTTTGCCAGACTTATGTCCAAATTTATGTAGATCTCTATCTAGTTTAGTTTTTTTACATTGCTCTATTTTTTCTACCCAGTCCTCAAATTCTCTCTGGGCTGTGGACCATTGCTCTTTATGTATCGAGGTTTTATCTGCTAGATAAGTACTGTATGCGTTCCTCAGTTTCTCACTGGCAGCCTGATATCGTGCTCTCGCTAACTTTTTAATGGATGACACATAGGCTATTAGACGGCCCCGCAGGACAGCCTTCCCTGCTTCCCAAAACAGTGTAGGCGTGTGCACGTGTTCCTGATTGTCCCCAAAATACTCCATCCACCAACCCTGCAACAACTGTTGAAAGTTGTCATCTGGCAGGAGAAAGCTAGGAAATCTCCAGATATAGTCCTGTACCCTGGGGAAAAGATCTGTAAGTTCGAGTAAGAGCGGGGCGTGATCTGATATAATCAGATCGCCTATGGTAATTTTGGTCACCTTACCTAAAATGCTCGGGGACAAGAACAGGTAATCTATCCGTGACCAGCTATCATGGACATGTGAATAGTGAGTATACTCTCTGCCCTGCGGGTGTCGCAACCTCCAGCAGTCCTTTAAACCTGTGAATGTTGCAAAGTCCTGTAGTGTGTGCACCTGTTTTTTATTTCCGTCATTTCTCCTGTCTTCAAGTGTATGCATCACGAGATTAAAATCACCACCTACTATCTTATGCGGATGAGTATCTCTCGCTAATTTGCTGCTTACTTTTTCTAGAAAGCTCTTTTGATCTCGGTTAGGTGCGTATACATTATATATGCTATAATCTCCAAATGGACCAGAAATATGAGTGTGCAATAATCTGCCTTCTGAGTCTGAGTCTGTGGCATTCAGTGTATGTGGAATATGGCGTCCTATCAACGTCAGTACTCCTCCCTTCCTTCCTACTGCCGCTGATCCGTAAACCGTACCCACCCAAAGCTTTTCCATTCTAGTAAAATCGTCCCCAGCAAGATGTGTTTCTTGCAGTAACGCAATATCAGCTTTCAGCCTTTTAAGGTGCCTGAGAACTTTCATACGCTTATTTGGGGACCTCAACCCCTTTACGTTCCATGAAATGACTTTCATGTAATTCCCCTGCAAGTTGTGTTGTGACTTTGGTTGCTCTGTATATTATATCGGGAGAAGAGCAATGCCCATCTCCAACGGAGAGACCACCTCCCAGCAGAGCAATCCCTCCCTCGCCGCATGATCCCTCTGCACATTTCTAATTCACCTGTAATAGGTATCCCTGTAACCTTAAGAAACAACATAAACTGCAAAAATATAACAGACATAGATAGCAACAACACATATACTATATCTGGGTCACCACTCCAGAAGTATAGACCTTCCTTTTTTCTGGTATACACGGTTAACTAGTACGCAACTTTTTCTCACCGTCAGTGTAACATTTTTGTTAAAGTCCCCTTTTCTGCTTTACCGTCCATGAGAGGAGAGGTCAGTCCACCTGATGAGTGACGTGCTGTCTGGCATAGGACCGCTGTTCCTTTGGCGATCCACGGTTCGAAGATTTAGAAGAGGTTGGAATTCGACTCCAACCGTTGTTCATGTTGGGGTCTTCAGGTGTCTTTTCCCGCTGTCTTTTCACCGGATCTTCGCCTTGATTCAAGTAGTTTTCTGCTTCTTGGGGTTCAGTGAAATGGTAGAATGTGCCGTCTCCCTTATTAATTTTCAGCACTGCCGGGTACAACAATTGGAACCTGATTCCGTTTCTGTATAGTCCTGTGCATATTGCGCTGAAAGCCCTGCGCTTTTTCGTAGTTTCCACTGAGTAGTCAGCAAATAACAATGCTTTATGCCCACGGATAATCAAAGTCTCCTTTCTCACCCTGTAGGCCTTCAGAATGTCCTCCTTGTCCGAGTAATCCAAGTACTTGCAGATGACTTGGCGTGGTCTTTGTCTTTCAGACAGAGAGGAGGGTGACTCTCTTAGGGGTCCCACGCGGTGCGCCCTCTCTACTTTTCGCCTCCCTTGTAGGCCTAATGCTTGCGGCAGGTCCGATTCAAATAAACGACGTAGGTCTTGTGGCGGAATTGATTCCGGAATCCCTACTAGTCGCAAATTACTTCTTCTGGACCTGTTCTCAAGGTCCTCTACTTTGTCCTGTAACTTGACTACCAATTGTGCCATGTCTTTGTGCTGCCTTGCTGTATCTGCAGTATCCTCCTCAATGCAATCCACCCGCTGTTCAAGTTCTTGAAATCTGTGGTCATGCAGTGCCACTTCCTCTTGTAGCTTATTTAATGCTGACTGTATGGTAGAGGACAGCGAGGCTATGAGGTCTGGGGCTAGCTGTTTGGCTACTTCTATCGCCAGCTGTTTTAAATCCGTGGATCCCCCAGCCCCTTCAAACATATCCACTTGGGTGCTTTCCTCACCCACCGCTCTCTGGTCTGCGTCCGGCACCGCTGATGATGGGGTCGGCGCCATCTTGAGAAGCTCCCTGTTTGCCTCGGGAGCAATGCGGCTGGGGAGAGTTGTTTTGTGCCCGCTCCGGAGCAGGTATCTCTCCATGCGCTTCGTGGAGGCTGCGATCGGCAAACTCGTGCCTCCTCTGGTCAGGAAAGCCGGCGGAGCGGGTCTGCTGTAACCGACGGTGAGGAGCTGCGGTTACCGCGTCCTCACATACCAGTGCCGGAATTGGAAGTGCCTCTCTTCTTGTTTAATCCACAGTTAAGCAAAGATATAGGCAAAGGAGGCTATAAAGGGCAGCAAGAATCACAGAGGCTCACACATGGTGGAGTCCATCTCTGGGCACAATACTTTAAAATAGTAGCAAAATCTCAGAGGCTCATGTGCTTTTGAGTCTATCCCTGGGCCCAATTCTTTTAAATTCCAGTTGCATAATAAAATAGCAGCACATAAAATAGTCCACATTATTTAAATGGCATACACATCAAAGTAGTGCTGTAATACCCTTAATCAACCTGAAAAGGGGGTTAAAGGGTTAAAAGGTGCAACATGAAAACAGGCACAACTGGGTTTTCACTCTGAGAAAGCAGACAGGAGGTCCTGTAAACAAGATGGCCTTGCTGCACGTGGTACTTCAGTGGCTTGCCGCCTTCCACTGAGCCGTGGGTAACTGGCAGCAGCAACAGAGGGCCAAAACAACGAAGGACTCCTGTCCTGAAAGGGTTAAATCTTCTTTAGGATCCCTTGGCAAAACAAGCAAACATCAAGGGCCTAGCAGGCCAATTCACAGGGGCATATCATATCCACTTTGCATTTCAGTGGTGCTCCCTGGCTCCATTTGTACATTGGGCCTCTATTGAGCTTCAACAGATGGATGTGCCCACAACACAGTATTGGGGGGCAACTGTAACATAAATGGACCCCTAATAGGTATAGGCCCCATAGGCCTAGGGGTTATCAAAGTCGCTGACCTCACCGGAGCAGGCATAACAATCGTAGGCTGCTGCACTGGCCTGGGTACCGCTGCTGCAAGCGGTCCGGTGGGTTCTGGAACGACTGGCTCTGTGCACCGGTGCACAGCGTATGAGGATCCCACCGCAGGTGCCGGTACTAAGGAGGGACGACTGGCAGGGACAGGTACTCTCACCTTAGACCCGGAGACGTCCGAGTCCTTACGTCCTCTTTCTTGCAGGTCAGGTGGAGTCCGGATCCTGGCGGAGGCAGTCTGGCGCAGCTCCCGTAGCTTTAACTCTAGCCGCACAATCTGGTCGTCCAGGCTTTCAGAGTCGGGATCGCTGGTCTCCGCTGTCGCCGTCGGCACTTGAAAGGTAGGTGGTTCGTCCGGCGCAGCCGCTGCAGGCTCAGGTGAGGCGTCCGCTTTCCTCCCTCTGCAGATATTCTCCAGGGCAGCTCTGAATCTCTCTGCATCCTGAAGCTCACGGACAGTTTTCTCCCTGCGAGGCAACTCAGGTGAGGGCCATGGGCTAACCCTCTTTTCTACCACTGTCGGCTGCCAGAACACATTTGGGCCAATGAAAGAGCCCCGTTCCTGGAAGGCATGATGGGCCGGTCCTGGAGAGCATTCAGATTCACGCTCGCAGCCAGGGTTGTCCTCCGGAGAGCGCACAGACTCATGCTCGCAGCCAGAGTACTCCTCATCAAGGTCCCAGTCCTCTGTCTTCTTCTTAGGACGGGACACGGCAGTGGCGTAGGGGCCTCGCAGGCCCTCAGCAGGGGTAAATTCAACCTCCTCTCCCTCGCGGAGGTTGTGTAGACGTTCTGGGAGGTAGCTCCGCTTGACGGACCTCCTGTTGACATATAAGTCTCGTCCAGTCAGGTAGTCTTTTATAAAACCGAAGCCTCGGTCCTTGTCAAAGGCCACAACCAACCCCATTCTCCTTTCCAGGCGGGGTTGTGTGTCAGTGTGGCACTCGTGAACGGTCTTTGCCAGTTCCTCGTAGTAAATTTTGGTTTTAGTCGTTTTCTTTATTGCGGCCTCCTGAATCTCTGCCATTAGAGCTGACCACTTGAACGAGGGCTGGAAGAAGTCTCTCCAGGAGCCATAATAGGTCTCCGGTTGCGTCCTCGGTGGCGGGCAGGCGGGTCTCTCCGGTCCCGGAGAGTAGGCCGGTGGAGCGTCCTCTTGCTCAACACCAGTCACATTCATTGTTAATAAGTCAGGCGCGGACATATCAGCAGGAAAGTCCTCACTCCTCAACATGCTCGATCCTTCTCTGGAGAGTGACAGGGTGGCGCCAACAAGTTCAGACAGATCCTCCCATTGCACTGGGAGGCCGCCCCCCAGGTACTCCAGTATGGGGAGGCGGAGTCCATTACAGCAGACATGCAAATGTCCAGAAAGGGCGGTGGCGCCAGCATACAGCCTTCCCGCACTTTTAGCAGAAGGCGCCAATTTTTACCGCCAATTTAAGATGAAGATGACGCAGCAAACAATTTCAAGCAAGCTCAGCGGCCATCTTTGAGCAAAATAGCTGTCTATTCATTGACAGCAAGCGGTGGCTTAAATAAGCAGAAAACAGTACATATAGTGCAATCTTCACACCGCAATTATTACAGTTCACTTTGGCCCAGCAATTTTCAATAAAACAATTGGGGCATGTCACTTTAAGACAATTTTCAGCACACAGTTTTTAAATCCGCTATGGCGCAGGAATATTCGGATCCTGTTCGTGACGCCAATTTATGCAACACGCCAGACCTGCAGGGGATGACGAAGTGAGGTCACAGTTATGGGCAATCGAGGGTACTCACTATATTTGAAGAACCCTGGGCAGGCACGTGGCAGTGAAGGAGAGGTAGACACAGTTCCTCTGGGGCACGCTCTGTAGATAGGGACCAGGCCTGATGGTAGTTGAGGTGCCCTGGATGTTACAGGTATTTTGTGTGCCTGGGGCAAGGTCCCTGTGGTATTCGTGACGCCAGTGCCTTTGGACGGTGGCACGCCGGTTGGTGGTTGGAAAGCTGAAGGTACACAAGTATGCAGTGAACCAAACGTAAACTTTACTGGACAATCCAACTTTGTACAGCAGGGAGTAGTATAGTCTCTGTATTACAGTTCCACAAAAGGGGCTTATTCACAAATATGGCAGGCAATAGTCATGCAAGTTACACTGAGGGTAAATTCCACAAGCACTCAGCAGCAGGTTGTACTTTTCCTAGAATCACGGTACACTGTCCTTTATAGAACTCCTGCTCTGGCTTTATATCTCCCAAGGCCCGGATGCCTAAAAGGGTGGCTTATATCCTTGGTTACTTTCTTCCTCAGGTATTATACTGCTTGCTATGATTCCTAAGTTCCTCTGCCCATCAGGGTCACTTTGCTTACCCTGGGTCGCCTCCTCCTATCAGGTGGGTAACTGTTGGTTTCTCCCAGGAGGTTGAATCCTTCAACTGGGGTATCTCTTCAGAGCTAACTTAGGCTCTCTTGTTCTCAGGCAGGCTGGAGCTTCTCAACAGCCTCCTGGACATCACTAGCAGCCAGGGCTATCCAGCTGCATGTCAGGAGCAGGCTTCTTAACCACTGTCTTCTCAGACTCCTGACTCTGCACACCCTCTCCCTGTCTGGGCCTGGACATTTATACTAGGGGCTCCCTATCTCCCTCTAGTGTCTGGGATGTCTAACTACACCCAACTAGGCCTGCTACTGCATTACACAGGGGTACATTGCATATAACAACACATTAAAACATACATTAAATGCAGAATTAAATATGACATTTCTGTTCCTTGTGAGTAGGAGTAACGCGCACACCAATTGACCCTTGTGTAGTGCCCACCCATACCTAGTGGGACACTACACTGGCCGTGTTGGCGGAAAGAGAGCTGTACATGAGGGACTTGGCTGTGGTCCTAATCCATGCGGAGGGTGTGGGAATCCGGAGGCGAAAGACTCATTGATTCCGCCTCTGGCATGATCTGGAAGGAATGATGAAGGTTAAAACGGGACAATGCGTCGGCAGCGGCATTTCGAATCCCCGGGATGTGCCTGGCTGAAATATGGAAGTTGTTATGTAAGGATAGCCATACTAGCCTGCGAACGAAGGACATGATGTGAGGACATTTGGAGCGCCCTTTACTGAGGATATCCACCACTGATTGGTTATCCGTGATGAATGCAACTGGGGAATCTGTCCATTGGTTGCCCCAGACCTGAGCCGCCGCCACTATAGGATAGATCGCCAGCAGGGGAGAAGACCTAAGGAACTCGAGTAAGGAGGAAATTTTAGTGGGCCATGGTGCTGCGAACCACTGCCTGTTGTATATGGCTGCGAAACCTCTGGATGCTGCGGCACCTGAGAAGACCATGGGGAAATCGGGACTCCATTGGGGGATAAACAGAGAAACCCCGTTCCAATGGGCGATGAAGGAATTCCACATGGCCAAATCAGCCATTGCCTGGGCATCTAGGAACACTGTGGAGTCCTGCTCAGGAGCTGACGGCAATAAATCTAGAAGCACGGACATGAAAGCTTTCCCTTGGGGCATGATCCTGGTGGCGAAATTTAACATGCCGAGGAGTGACTGCAGCTCTCGTTTGGTGAGGTCGTGGGAGCCTGTGAACTGCGCAATGATTGTTCTGATATTTGAGAAGCTTGTCGGCTGGCAGTCTAGCTTCCATTTTCTCTGTATCGAGCACGATACCGAGTAAGGTGACTACCGTGGCGGGTCCCTCGATTTTGGACGGGGCTACCGGGACCTGGAGATATTTGAGAACACTCAGGAAGTTATTAAGTTTGCATGGTTTAACACTGGGAGGTTCAATCAGGAGGAAATCGTCGAGGTAATGTAGCGCCATTGGACATTTGCAGCAATTGACCAAGATCTAGTGGAGGGCTTGGGCGAACTGGTCAAATAGCCAGGGACAGTTTTTTTAACCGAATGTTAAACGGGTAGCAAAATAATAACTGTCCTGCCATTTGATGCCGTGGAATTTCCAAAGCTGAGGGTCAATGGGCAAGAGTTTAAACGCGTCAGCGATGTCTGCTTTAGACAACCATGCTCCTTTGCCCGCTAACAGAATGAGGGAAATGGCCTCCTGGAGTGAAGAATATTTCATGGCGAATTCTTCCGATGGAATCAAGGAGTTTAGGCTGGGGATATGCGAACCATGAGGCGCTGACAGGTCGTAAATCAGTCGTTTTTTATTGGTGAATTTCTTGGTTACAATGCCGACCGGGTTAATCCTCCAGGAGTCGAAGGGAACGTGAGGGAAGGGGCCGATAAGGAAACCCTTCTCTACTTCCGACTGAATGAGGGAATCCACTGCGTCGGCATCCTGGACTGCGGACAGTAAATTGGGACCCTCCCAGGTGGACTGAGGAAGGGCGATGAGACCCGTGTGAAAGCCCTTACTGAAACATGTGAGCAAGAATTCGACCAGGTCGGGGCTGTGGTGATCCTGGAGCAGCCTGCCCAGAAGCTCCACATTGACCCCGCTTAGTCATTTGTGCTTGGCCGTTCTCTGTGGGCATACTGAGATGGGGTGAGCCCGGAAGCAGGAGGAGCAGACGCGTAGAGCCCTGCACTGGTTATAGTTGCAGGAGGCTAGGTTGTAGTTGTTGCAGATTTGACTATTGTCTAAGAAAATGATGGGGCGGCCCAATTTGTCGGTGTTGCTGTGCCTCAGCTGAGTGCCGGAGGGGCCGGCCGCGGGCCTGCTGGGAGCCATTGGTTGCCCAACGGAGGGACACCAATCGGAGGTGTGGAGAATGGACTGGCAGGAGCTGCAAGCTGGGGCTTTTAAACCGGCGAAATGCCGGCAGAAAAGTTCCATGTCCAGACACGCCAAGTTGGTGACCCGCTGGAACTGAGCCAGCGCTATGGTGGCTTTGGCCGAGAAGGAGCTGTGGTAATCGTAGAATGCGAATCCGCTGTATTTATATCCCAGGTCGGTGACTCTGTACATATACAAGTCCAACTCCTCTCTTCTTTCGGGGTGGGCGGTGCAGACTATGTCCCTGAAGAGGCTAAAAGCCAGGACAAATTCGGGAACGGTAACTTTTTTGTTCAGCCGAGCGTCCCTGGATTTTAGAACGATGGAAATGTTTTCACAAGCTATTGTCTTGTTCTCTACGGTGTCGTGGGTAGCTATCAAGATGGCGGCTAAATTAACATCTTTGCTCTCCAAAATGTCTTTCTTTATGCTATCTGTGATGAAGTGAGCTGGAGCTATCTCAGAGGTTGGAGACCCTACCTGGGGTGGTTGGCTGAGGTGAGGGAGCTGGAACGGAAGGACGATCGGGAGGGTCGACTGCCAAGTGCCTGGATTCCACTGCTGACAGCCTATTTTGAACGTCCAGAACCGAAAAAGACAGGCTGTTGATGGTGGCATGTAACTGGGTCAATGACAGTTGTATGGTGGACATTGACACGTTCTCCCTGGGTGGGGATGACAAGCCGGACATCAATAGTCTGAATAATTCCGCCTTTCTGGCGGAGGCTGGATAAGGTATCCCTCTTCTATTGAGCTCGGCGATCGGTTTAGGGATGGTCCAACTCCTGAGAGAAGTAGCGCTGGCGTGCTCTGAGGCAAGGGACTCTGGAATTAAAGAAGTCTGGAATTTGGAAGGATTGAGAGTTACTGGCTAAAGGATCTTACCCGGGAACCGTGCGAGTGCTGTGGAGCCGATGATTGTGAAAAGAAAACCGCCCAGAAGAAGAAGGGAGGTGTGAGGAGCTATGTCACCGCGTGTGCCCGGAGGTTTAAGAGACTAACGTACCTGATGGTTTGGAGCTCCTGGATTTGAGACCCGACTTGGAGAATTCCTGTTCCGTAGGAATGGACCGCAAAATCATGACAAGTAAATAGGCTGGCCGAAAGTAGAAGCAGAGTAAAAGGGGTGGGTGCGCCGTGCCCTGTTGGAGAGGCTTCCCCTGACAGTGTGAACAGGACGAACCTGTAACCTATGACAGAAAGGAGGTACACGAGCCTGCGGGATGTGACCGGGCGAGACCGGGACCGTGGATCGGAAGGACGATTTAGACAGGGAGACGTGGACAGTCATGGATTGAGAATGGAGGGCCTGAATAACGAAAACAGGCATGGAGCGTGAAGGCGAGGCTGGATGACGTGACCGGCGAGGTACGTGAAAGACATAGAGCCTGGTGGAGTGCAGGAATGAAACATGGATGGAAAGGAGGCCTGAGTAACGTGAATAGGCGTAAAACATGTACGAAAAGGAGGCCTGAGTAATGTAGACAGGTGTAAAACATTTACGAAAAGGAGGCCTGAGTAACGTAAACAGGCGTGGAACATGTGCGAAAAAGAGACCTGAGTGACGTAAACAGGTGTGAAAAACATGTATGAAGAGGAGGCCTGAGTGACGGGAACAGGCGTAAAACATATATGAAAAGGAGGCCTGAGTAACGTAAACAGGCGTGGAACATGTACGAAAAGGAGGTCTGAGTAACGTAAACAGGCATGAAACATGTACAAAAAGGAGACCTAGGTAACGTAAACAGGCGTGGAACATGTACGAAAAGGAGGCCTGAGCAATGTAAACAGGCGTGAAACATGTACAAAAAGGAGGCCTGAGTAACGTAACTAGGCATGAAACATATACGAAAAGGAGGCCTGAGTAACGTAAACGGGCGTGCAACATGTACGAAAAGGAGGCCTGAGTAACGTAAATGGGCGTGCAACATGAACGAAAAAGGAAGCCAGAGTAACGTAAACAAGGACAAAAGGAAGGCCTGAATGACGTGAACAGGCGTGGGAACATGTATGAGAGGGAGGCCTGAGTGACGTAAACAGGCGTGAAAAGTAAACGGAAAGGAACATGGAGGACGAAGAGGACAGAGGAAGGTAAGCCAACGTGGAACTTAAGAAAAAAGAGTGAGAAAACGAAGATAGACATGGAAGTAGAGGGCGACTGGGTCTGAGAAATGTGGATGAGCACAAGGGTGAAACGTGGAGACGAAGGCAGATTAACGTAACCAGACGTAAATGTGGACTAGGAGGCAGGATGACGAGACGAACGTGAAAAGAACCAGGGGACCTGACAGCTGGACAGAATGACGTGAGACACGGACTGGAAGGTGACGGAAACGGAACGCGGACCGAAGGCCTACATAAGACAACGCTGTATGATACGCGTAAAGATGATGCTGCGAATCGGAGATAAGTAACTTACCGTGGCTGATGGAGGAATCGACGGAGAATATGATAGCCCGGGTAACACCGCTGGGTACCGGAGGCGCTGAATTACCTAGTTACATGAACAGTTATGAAATGACAACCAAGAAGTAAAAAAAAACAACAAAAAAACTCCCCCCCCTTTTTTTCCCTTATATATATTTTTTCTTTTTTTCCCTTATATATATTTTTTCTTTTTTTCCCTTCTCTTGTCCTCCCCCTCCTCCGTACTCTGTCTGTGACATGAAATAATGATGATGCCGACTGCTCAAAATATGGACCTGGGATGGAGTGGTGATTTTCAGGCTCCAAAAGCAGATGGAGGTTTGAAAGGCTGAAAATCCGGTGGCGATTGCGTAGGACTGGCAACAGAATGACTGGAGTATGTAAATGACATGTGAATGATAAGAGAAAAAAATATATATTTTCCTTTGCTCTCTCCCCCTTCTGCCGGCGAAATGGAGCCTCCAGCCCAGATGGATCGCCATGAGCGTGGGGCCTGGGGCAACAGGAGGAAGGGATCCGGAGGTAGATGTGCCCTGAGAAAGCTCCCGGAAGTGCTGGCAGCCGCGTCGGGAGGGATGTGGGGGGGGGGGGGCGGTTGTCACTGCTCGGTGACCGGAATGGAGATCCCGCGGACTGACGGAGGTGGCCGGCTGGTACATCGTCCTGGCGACGGGTGGTGGGCGGAAGTCCTGGAGGGTGAGGAGAGCGCGGCGGCGGCTGCGATGCCGGGGGAGCGTGTGGACCTGCGGCCAGGTAGGGAGATGGCTGGTACGGAACTTACCCAGGCGGGAACCGGAAGTGACGAAGTGGGACGAACGAACTGCACCGTTAGCACCCGCAATTGGAGGGGGAGGCTCAGAGAATTTATAAGCCTCCACACCTCCCATAATTACAGGCTGTGAACAGCCTTAATATATATATTAACCCTGTGACTGCCTTACTCCACCAGGGATGCAGACAATAAGCTTCACTTGCATGCTGTTTAATGCAGTTTGCCTGGATGCTGGATGTTCTGTGGCCCTTTGTATCTGGCTACTTAGAGCTTATTATTGGAGCACCATATATTATTATCTAATTTCTAAGGTCCCTAACTGTGTTCGCTGGCTACAAAGGCTGCCTTAGGGGCATCTTTCACACTAGCGGCACGGACCTCAGGCAGGTGAACAGGCTGCCGGATCCGTCCTGCCGCTAGTGACCGCGTGCCTCTGTACTGCCGCTCCGTCCCCATTGACTATAATTGGGACGGAGTTCCCGTGAGGCATGGCAGCGCACGGCACAAGGCTGCCGGAATAAGGCTACGTCTACACGACGACACTTGTCGCGTGACAATAAGTCGCGCGACAGATAGGGCACAACTACACTGCAACATTTGTTGCACAACATTTGGTTGCACTAATGTCGCATGACAATTTTTATAATGGCAGTCTATGGTGTCGCACTGCAACATGCAACATGATGCGACTACGATGAAACAGTCGCAGAAAAATCCATCTCGAATGCATTTTCTGCGACTGTTGCGTCGCAGTCGCAGCATGTTGCAGTGCGACACCATAGAATGCCATTATAAAAATTGTTGCGCGACATTAGTGCAACAACATGTTGCGCAACTAATGTCGTCATGTAGACGTAGCCTAAAACTACGACATGTCTGTCCTAACAGCCTGCCGGAGGTCTGTGCCGCTAGTGTGAAAGTAGCCTTAGGGAAAACTGCTGGCAATCAGACAACCTCAGTATCATCTTGTCACAATGTCTGCTCTGAAGGTCTCATTTGCACATGGATTTTATTCCCTGAAAGTCTCACTCAGGGCACAGACAGTTTTTTGTACTTTACAATAGGGAGCAGCAGTTGGCCATGAAGTCAGGCCGGACATGGAGCGGAGCGTTAAGGGGAGGCCGCTCATGAAGAGGATTGGCGTGAGGGGACAGACAGGTAAGGGGTTAAGGGCCGGAGGAGGGGTTAGGTAATGGCGTGTGTCGCCATGCGAACGGGGGAGGGGTTATGCGGCAGAGCGGGGGGGAGGCGGTGTTAGTGGCATTCGGCCAGGCGAGACGAACGGAGCAGCATGGCGGCACCGGCGTGGTCAGTAGAAGAGATGCTGGAACGGCTGCGCAGGGAGGCGGAGGTGCGGGGGCCTGGCTGGTTGCAGGAGCAGGTTGGTGCTTGTGTCTTAGGTCCTGCTCCTGCAGCTACCCCCGGGCGGTCTGGCCGCGGCGGGGCGTCCCGCCGGCACGCCTTAGTCCGGAAAGCACTCCCAGGGTCCGGCGCCGAGTAGGGAGCCCCTCAAGGGACCCTCCGCGGCGGAGAGGGTCCGCCCGGTCTTCTGCGAGGCCCTCTCGTCGCGGGAGGAATCCCGTCGCACGGCGGGACCCGGAGCAGAGCGGGACGCCCCTTCCCCCGCTCTCTGCTGCCAGTACTGGGGATGCAGGACCAGGAACGGTGGACCGGCCCAGCCCGGGTCCCAGCGGGCGGTCTACTCGGCTATGTGAGGACTTCCAGGTGGTTCGGGCTGCGCGGTGTGTGGATGAAGAGCCGTGCAGGCCCAGCGAAGTTCCAGGCGACGGGGGAGCCGTGTCAGCGTGCCAGAGGCCTGCCAGCGTTGTCCAGAGGGCCGTGCCAGTCGTCCGGGAGGAGTTACCATCGACGTCCAGGAGCAGCGCAGAGGGAGAGTCCATGCAGCGGGAGTCAGGATTGGCGGCAGCGGGAGTCACAGCGCCCGTGGTGCCTGGTGAGCTTGCTTTGGGTCCCTTGTTAGCGCAGGGCTTCCCGGCGGGGGGTGCTGGGGGGGGGGGTGGCCATGGGGGATTTAGGTAAAGGATTGGGGCAGTGTTGGGGGGTTTGGCAGGTTGGTTGGCTGGGCTGGGGGCAGGTGGGGTGTCTCCGTTGCCGGCGTGGGGGGTGCCGCCGGGACCGGTGGCGGGGTCGTGCGGGGGTGCGGTGTCTGTGGAGACTCAGGCTGGGGGGGAGGAGGAGGTGCAGAGGTTGGATGATCGGGCGCGTGGGGAAGTGTATGTGTGCTTTGAGGGTCCGTTGGGGGCCCATTTGAAGCAGGAGGTTAAGGAAAAAATCTGGAAAGGGGAGTATGTGGAGATATTTTCACTGCTCCCGTTGGAAAGGTTTAATTTGGATAGGGGTAAGAAGGAGGAGGGGAAAAAGGAGGAGGAGGAGAAGCGGCGGCATAGGTTGATTCCCCGCACATTTGCTAATTGGCTGCAGGCGTTTGCCATATTGGCAAGTGTGATTGGAGAGCGGTCCCCGGAATGTTGTTCGGCGTTGTTTTGCTACCAGGATGCTATAGGCGAGGCGTATAGGGTGTATGGCGGGGTGGGGTGGCTTCGCTATGACGAGCAGTTTCGGCAGCGGAAGGCGGTGAGGTCAGATATTCGGTGGGACCACAAGGACATTGGATTGTGGTTGAAGGTGACGGCACCACCTAGGGTGGGGCAGTCCTTTCGGGGGGAGCCCGGAGGGTCGTCTTCGGGTGCCTTGGCGGCGGCTTCAGCTAAGGGGTTGTGTTTCCTCTTCAATGAGGGGAGCTGCAGATTCGGTGCTAAGTGCAAGTTTGAGCACGAATGCACGGGGTGTGGGGGGGCCCATGGAGTTAGTCGGTGCTTTAAGGGGGGTAGACAGAGGGGCGGTGATGGCGCTGGAAAAGGGGCGGACGCCGGTGCGGGTGGAAGAGATGCAGGGGTTCCTAGATAGGTACCCGGATCGGGCGGCGGCCAGGTTGTTGGGGGATGGTTTTCGGTTTGGCTTCCGCATTCCTTCGGTGGTAACGGCGGGGCCTAGGGTTCATAAAAATCTTAGGTCTGCGCTTGATCATGCTGCGGTGGTGACGGATAAGTTGAGGAAGGAGGTGGAGTTGGGGCGAATGGCGGGTCCTTTTAGGGCGCCGCCGATTCCGGACCTTGTGGTGTCTCCGCTCGGGGTGGTGCCGAAAAAAGAGCCGAACAAGTTTCGGCTCATCCATCATTTGTCTTACCCAAAGGGGGCGTCGGTCAATGATGGTATAGATCCCGAACTTTGCTCGGTGGTGTATACCTCATTTGATGCGGCTGTGCGCTGGGTGCGACGGTGTGGGCGGGGTACGTTGTTGGCGAAGGTTGATGTTGAGGCAGCGTTTCGGCTGCTTCCGGTTCATGTGGAGAGCATGGGTTTGTTGGGTTGTTGTTGGGAGGGGGAGTATTTTGTGGATCGGTGTTTGCCGATGGGGTGTTCTCTCTCATGTGCGTACTTCGAGACGTTTAGCTCTTTTTTGGAGTGGGTTGTGCGGGAGGTTTCGGGTTGTTCCTCGGTTATTCATTACTTAGATGATTTTTTGTGTCTGGGGCCGGCGGGTTCTCGGGTGTGTTCGTTGTTGTTGCACACGGTGCAGTCTGTGTTTGCGCGTTTTGGGGTGCCGTTGGCGGGGGAGAAGACAGTGGGTCCGGTGACGGAATTATGCTTCCTGGGGATTGTGATAGACACGGTGGGGATGGAGTGTCGGCTTCCGGAGGACAAGTTGCGTGATTTACGGCAGGAAATTGCTGGGGCCATTGGGCGGGATAAGATTAGGTTGAGGGATTTACAGTCGTTGTTGGGGAAGCTTAATTTTGCATGTCAAATTATGCCGATGGGTAGGATTTTTTGTCGGAGGTTGGCTGCTGCTACCGCTGGGGTGTCTGCGCCTTATCATTTTGTTAGGTTGCGGAAGGAGTTGAAAGGGGATTTGAGGGCGGAGTTTTTGGGACAATATAATGGGCGGACGTTGGTGATGGGGGAAGTTTGCGATTCCGCGGATTTTGAGTTATATACGGACGCGGCCGGTGGTGCTGGTTTTGGCGCGTATTGTCAGGGGCAATGGTGTGCGGGCGGGTGGCCGGAGTCTTGGGTGGTGCGGGGTTGGGTGAGGAATGTTGCTTTGTTGGAGTTGTTTCCCATTGTGGTGGCGGTTGTGTTGTGGGGGGGACAGTTTGAGAATAGGAAGGTGCGTTTTCATTGCGATAACTTGGGGGTAGTTCAGGCTATCAACAGTTTGTCGGCGTCTTCTCCTCCAGTGGTGCGGCTCTTACAGTTTTTGGTATTGCGGTGCTTGTCATTGAATGTGTGGTTGGTGGCGGAGCATGTCGCGGGTGTGTCTAATGCTGTGGCGGATTCTCTTTCTCGTTCACAGTGGGAGCGGTTCCGGCTTCTAGCGCCAGAAGCAGAGTTGGAGGGTCTGGAGTGTCCGTCATGGCTGGGGGAGATCTTGGAGGAGAGGTGATGGGGTTGCTTAGGGATTCGCTGAGCCCGGGTACGTGGAGGGAGTATGGTAAGGCGTGGGGCATCTGGGAGGAGTGGATCGGGGGCTGGGGAGTCGGGGAGGAGGATGGGTGTGTTAACATGGTGATGTTGCTGGGGCATTTGAAAAGTGAGGGTTGGTCGGTGTCTAAGGTGAGTCGTTTTGTTGCAGGGGTGGCGTTCGGTTTCAAGATGCGGGGATTGGTGGATTTGACGAAGGGGTTCTTAGTGCGACAGGTGTTGAGAGGGTGGCGTAGGGGGGCGGGAAAAGTGGCTGATTGGCGGAGGCCGGTGTCTTTTGGGTTGCTGATGCGGTTGGGCGAGGAGCTGAGCGCGGTCTGTAGTTCTGAGTGGGAGTTGAGGTTGTTTAGGGCGGCGTTTGCGTTAGCGTTTTTTGGGGCGTTCCGGTTGGGGGAATTGGTGTGTGGTAGTGTCAACCGGGAGGGGGGGTTGGCGAGCGAGGATGTGGAGTGGGGGGGGACCAGGTTGTGGTTCGGATTCGTAGGTCGAAGACTGATCAGGAAGGCAGAGGGCAGCGGTTTACGTTGTTTCCGGTTCCGGGGTGCGGCATGTGCCCGGTCAGGCGTGTGGGGGAGTATCGGGTGGGTGTTGTGCGGGATTCGCTGCCGTTTTTCCGGCATGCGGATGGTTCCTTTTTGTCCAGGTTCCAGTTCGTTGCTGTTTTTCGAAAATGTTTGAGGGCATTGGGGGTTCGGGAGACGGAGTATTCCGGGCACTCATTTCGGATCGGCGCTGCGACTGAGGCGGCCAGGTTGGGGGTCAGTGATGAGGTCATTATGAGGATTGGGCGTTGGGAGTCGGTGCGGTTTCGGTCTTATGTTAGGCTGGGTTTTTTGGAGTAGGGGCACAGTGCTACGGGTTGGTGTTAATTGTGTTTTTGTTTGTTTGCAGGTTTGCCGGCGGCTTTTGTGTGGATTCTAGGTCATCCCTACATCTTTTGGGGGGCGCTCCGGGCGGATGTGCGGCTGCATGGTCGGCAGCTGGGGTTGAGTGCTGAGGTGGCTACGGTGAGGTGGTTGGGGGTTAGAGGGATGCTTTGGGGGGGGGGTGTTGCGGGAGGTACAGAGGTTTGCTCGGTTGGATAGGGCCCCGGATGTGTTGGTGCTTCATGTTGGGGGTAATGACTTGGGTAGGCGCCCTTTTCGGGAATTGATACGGGATGTTAAATTTGACTTGTTGAGGATCTGGGCGTTGTTCCCTGGGGTGGTTACGGTTTGGTCGGACATCGTGCCACGTAAGTCGTGGAGGGAGGCACGGTCCGTGGAGAGCATTAATAAGGCTCGGATTAAGGTGAATAGGGCGGTGGGCCGATTTATGGCAAGGAATGGGGCTGTGGCGGTGCGGCATGAGGAGTTGGAGAAGGGTGTTGGTGCATTTTGGAGGATGGATGGGGTGCATTTGAACGCGGTAGGGACGGATTTGTGGTCATTGGGGATTCAGAATGGAGTGGAGATAGCGTTACAAATGTGGAGGGACGCGCAGGTTTGAGGAAGTCAATCTGCGCGTTCTTGGAGGCGGGGGAGGTCCTTGAAGTGGAAAAAGATGGTGGTATCTGAGGATGGGAGGGCCCCGCGGGAGGGGCTGGACTCTCATGGAGGAGCTGGGATTAACGAACTAGGCGTCCATCAGTTGCTGCCTCTGAGCTGGGTTCAACGGCTGGGGGCAAGATGGAGTCGCAGGGTTTTTCCTAGTGTTTAGAAGGCTATTGGGGCTTCTAGGACCTCCATCGTCATGGGTTAAGTTATGTTAATTTATGTTAATTATGTTATGTATTTATTTAATAAACGGCTGCTGTGGCCGATTAAATCCAAGCAGTAGCGTTGTGTGGTTATTTATGGGAGGGGAGAAAAGAAGCAGGTAGTAAGAAGTGAAGGAACCGAACGAGTAGCCAATTCCCTCTTCAAGTCAGGCCGGACATGGAGCAGAGCGTTAAGGGGAGGCCGCTCATGAAGAGGATTGGCGTGAGGGGACAGACAGGTAAGGGGTTAAGGGCCGGAGGAGGAGTTAGGTAATGGCGCGTGTCGCCATGCGAACGGGGGAGGGGTTATGCGGCAGAGCGGGGGGGAGGCGGTGTTAGTGGCATTCGGCCAGGCGAGACGAACGCCCACCCGCCCGACCCTAGTTGGGAGGTTTTTAAAAAAAAAAAAAAAAAACAGAAACAAGACGAGAGAAATGTGGGGGGGGAAAAGGGATTCGGTTGGTAGGGGAATGGATGGTGGTGGGGTAGGGGATAGGTTGTGTGTTGTCGCGGCAGTCGAGGAGGCGGGGGAGGTCCTTGAAGTGGAAAAAGATGGTGGTATCTGAGGATGGGAGGGCCCCGCGGGAGGGGCTGGACTCTCATGGAGGAGCTGGGATTAACGAACTAGGCGTCCATCAGTTGCTGCCTCCGAGCTGGGTTCAACGGCTGGGGCAAGATGGAGTCGCAGGGTTTTTCCCGGTGTTTAGGAGGCTATTTGGGCTTCTAGGACCTCCCTCGTCATGGGTTAAGTTATGTTAATTTATGTTAATTATGTTATGTATTTATTTAATAAACGGCTGCTGTGGCCGATTAAATCCAAGCAGTAGCGTTGTGTGGTTATTTATGGGAGGGGAGAAAAGAAGCAGGTAGTAAGAAGTGAAGGAACCGAACGAGTAGCCAATTCCCTCTTCATGACACCACCACCCTCACCTAACTTAGCAGGCTCGCAGTGACACAGTATATTCTGGCAGGCTCTTCTTTGTTCCTCTGCCTCCCCAGACTGGACTACTCCCTCTCCTGTCCGAGCTCACGTCTCTGCCTCCGCTCCAGCTCCGCCACCTCCTATGTACAATAAACGGGCGGGAGAGGGGCGCGGGCAGCGTTAGGGCAGACAGAGCAACGTCAGGAGGAGGAGGCTGCCGTTCGGCGAGCACAAGCGGTACGCAGCGGTAAGCCCTCCCCCTACTTTAATATTAGACATATTCATTGGTGGCAGTGGTGCGGCGCCTCAGAGCTAGCTCATTGTATTGGGCTCTGCTGTGGGCGCATCATGGGAGGGATTCTCAAGCCTCCGTCCCTCCCTCCTTCTCCACTGACTTGAAAAAACATGTACTTGTCGGGCGTGCATGCGCTTGGCGTCAGCGCTTCTCTCTTCCTCTGCGACCCAGCAAAGTATCTTCCAGGGCCCGGTCCTGTGCTGTGGCCCGGCGGTTGGGGACCGCTGCTCTAGGGGGCTCATACTATAGAGAAGTAATAAAGCCCACCATAATGCCACCCCAAAGAAATAATTCTTCTTATAATGTGACAGTGCAAAAAATACCCCCTTGTAATGTCCCCATAGTGCCCCATAATGTGCCAGTATAAAATACCCCTATATAGTGCCCCCAGTAAATGCCCCCCTAGTGCTCCTCTCCCCCCTTCATCCTAGTGCCTCCATAATGTACCAGTATAAAATGCCCCATATATAGTGCCCCAGTAGATGCCCTCAGTGTCCCCCATAATTTGCAAGTATAAAATTCCCCTACTTAGTGCCACCCCATAGTACTCCTCTCCCCCACAGTATCCATCATCATGTGTCTCAGTATAAAATGCTACTGTACAGAGCCCCACATATAAAATACCCCTTCTTTGTGGCCTCAGTAGATGCCCCTATAGTGCCCACCAATAATGTGCCAGTAAAAAGTGCCCCCATAGATGCCCCAGTAATGTGCCAGTAAAATGTACCCCCATAGATGCTCCCAATCATGTGCCAGTAACAAGAGCCCCCGCAATCATATGCCAGTAACAACAGCCCCCCCCCAATCATGTGCCAGGAACAAGAGTACCCCCCCAATCATGTGCCAGGAACAAGAGCCCCCCCATCATGTGCCAGGAACAAGAGTCCCACCATCATGTGCCAGGAACAAGAGGCCCCCATCATGTGCCAGTACAAGAGCCACCCCCCATCATGCGCCAGTAACAAGAGCCCGCCCATCATGTGCCAGTAACAAGACCCCCCATCATGTGTCAGTAACAAGAGCCCCCCCATCATGTGCCAGTAAGAAGAACCCCCCATCATGTGCCAGTAACAAGAACCCCCCATCATGTGCCAGTAACAAGAGGACCCCCCCATCAAGTGCCAGTAAGGCTACTTTCACACTTGTCGGAACTGGCGGCTGGATCCGCCGATCTGCCGCTGACTGAAAGCATTTGTGAGACGGATCCGGATGCGGATCCGTCTCACAAATGCATTGCAAGGACGGATCCGTCTCTCCGCTTGTCATGCGGACAGACGGATCCGTCTTGTACATTTTTTCATATTTTTGCCGATCTGCGCATGCGCATGCCGGAACGACGGTTCCGGCATTCCGGTATTCTGAATGCCGGATCCGGCGCTAATACATTCCTATGGGAAAAAATGCCGGATCCGGTGTTCAGGCATGTATTCAGTTTTTTGGGCCGGAGAGAAAACCGTAGCATGCTGCGGTTTTCTCTTTTGCCTGATCAGTCAAAACGACTGAACTGAAGACATCCTGATGCAAACTGAATGGATTACTCTCCATTCAGAATGCATGGGGATAAAACTGATCAGTTTTTTTCCGGTATAGAGCCCCTGTGACGGAACTCTATGCCGGAAAAGAAAAACGCAAGTGTGAAAGTACTCTAAAAGTATTGTAATTGTAAATAAACAAACACTTATACCTACCTCCATGTCAGCGTTGCTATGCAGGCCTCTTCTGGCCTGTGTCCTGACGTCATCGCGCCGCCTGCACCGGTCTCTGATAGGCTGCCGGCCTAGTGCCTATCAGAGACACAGGGAAGGGACATGCCTCTCCCTCCCCTGCACCGCCGCAGCACAGCCATCTCTATCGCTGTCCTAAGGAAAGCGATACAGATGACTATGGAGATGAGTGCTTCCACAATGGAAGCGCTAATCTCCCTGTGCCCTGCCGCTGCCCCCTACTTCTCACCAGGGCCGCGCCGTCAGCTTGTGGGGGGGAATGCCCCATTGCCCCCCCCCCCCCCCCCTGGATCCGCCAGTGGGCCGAGGCGGCATCTGCGGGCCTAGCTCCCGGTGGCCTATGCAGGCTGCTGGGCCTATTTTCAAGCAGGGGCCTGAAGGTGCAGCTCCATCCGCCCCTACATTAATCTGGCCCTGAGAAAGAATTGTCATGGCTGTCTGGGCCTAACGGAGATGACGAGAGAATGTCTACATCAGAGGAGATACCACTGGATGTAATAGGCATGTACTGTTGTGTTCCTTACAGCTTTATTCTCCTGTCTGTTTGGTAGTGCTGACAGGCACTGGTATTTGGTTCAGCAGCAGAACCACATACCACAGTGCAGCACAATATATTTCCTTAGCAGAACCAAATACCTAAATGTAGAACAAAATACTACCTCACCAGAAGCAAATATCACAGTGCAAACAGTAGTTCTGCTGGGGCAGTATAATGTGCTGCTCTGTGGTATTCGCTGCTGCTGGGGCAGTATATTGTGCTGCACTGTGGTATTCGCTGCTGCTGGGGCAGTATATTGTGCTGCCCTGTGGTGTTTACTTCTCCTGGGACAGTATTTTGCGCTGCGCTATAGTATTCGGTTCTGCTGAGGCACTATAATGTGCTGCCCTGTACTGATGGTTCTGCTGGGGCAGTATTTTGTGCTGCCGTGTGGTATGTGCTTCTGCTGGGGCAGTATATTGTACTGCCCTGTAGTGATTGCTTCTCCTGGGACAGTATTTTGTGCCGCGCTATGGCATTCGATTCTGCTGAGGCACTATAATGTGCTGCCCTGTGCTGTTGGTTCTCCTGGGCCAGTATGTAACATTCCGGAGTATGTTACCAATATCTTTCCCCCCGCTACAACATGTTAGGTGTATGTACATTGTCATCTTGTGTAATTATATTGTCATTAATGTCATTTTAAGTATTTCTAGGCCTGTTTCATATATTATGCTGTAATTTCCATGTACACCAGCAGGTGGCAGCAATTAGTATTGCTAGACTGGAATAGGTCATTCTAGTTTTAACCCCCCCATCTGTGAGCAGAAGTGGGCTGGCCCCATGTCCTGTCTCATGGGGAGGAGAAGGAAGTTCTAGTTTAGTGTACCAGCCACCCCGGCAAGGGGAAGACTAGGGGAAGGCTGTGTTAGTAGGAGCCCCCAGAAAATAGGGATCCCAAGGACAAGGATCTTGTCTCAGTTGAGACCAGAGAAACTTCACAGCCTGAGCCATCAGCCTCAGCTGGTTGACAAGAAAAGCAGCCACCTCCAGCCTCCAGGAAGAAGCATCCCCTGTGAGCCAAGCTGTGAGTACATATCCAGAGACCAGGAGAAGCCAAATACCTCCTCAGCTAGTCAGGCCCATTGCAAGCAGAAGATAGACAGAGCAGAAGATAAATACCTGCCAGAGTCTCCAGGCACATAGTATAGCTGCAGAAGAGATCCTGATACCTGCCATACATTGCCTTTACCTGCTGGGACCCAAGACTATTGCTGTTACTCGTATGGATTTATGCTGCATCAAGTAAAGACAAGTTGGATTATATCACCAGTCTGGATCTCATTTACTATTACCAAAGTTCCTCAATTATTCCTACTAACAGCACTTATTTTATTGCAAGTAAACCAGGATCCAGGAGTCCAGCCGTACCAAGGTAGGAGACACCTTTGACACTACACAGAGGTACTATCCCCACTCTGGCATTCATCAATAATAACAATACACTGCGCACATTGCAATTGGCGTCACAAACAAACCATAGACTCATATACATCTATCCTTAGTACATTGTAAATGCTATGCTAATAACTTAGAGATGCTTAGCAAATCCATTTTGTACAAAATCATTTGAGCCCGTCTGCCGCACGCCAAGGCGATCTCTATAAGACGGGTCCTAACACTAAAGCTCACCTGTTGGGTGCCATAACAGCGACCATGGAATCCAGGAAGTGCAGGTCCCACATACCTTCTGGGCCCCTGTTTATCCATATCTGTGTGGAGCCGAAATAGCCTTCATGGAATCCAGGGACTATAAATACCAGCATGCATGCTGAGCAGACTTTATACTCATGCTAATAAAATCAGCCTGTAAGGCAGAAGAGGCTTAGGGAGTGCACGACCCAGTATATTGTACTCTACCTTTGGTTTGTAGAGTGCTGTTGCACTATGTGTTTGTTAGATGTATATTTGCAGCCACATTGCGACGTGCACCTGCGCATTGGGATGTGCTGACCCCCCCTCCCCCCTTTTTGTGTTCGTAATATACATCTATCCTGACCCACTGCATATTTGGCCACCGTACTAGTGTCCTTGCTCTATTGCAAGTATATTGTGCTGCCCTGTGGTATGTACTGCGGCTGGGGCAGTATATTGTGCTGCCCTGTGGTATGTGCTTCTGCTGGAGCAGTATATTGTGCTGCCCTGTGGTATGTGCTGCGGCTGGGACAGTATTTTGTGCCGCGCTATGGTATTCGGTTCTGCTGAGGCACTATAATGTGCTTCCCTGTGCTGTTGGTTCTGCTGGGGCAGTATATTGTGCTTCCCTGTGGAATGTGCTGCGGCTGGCACAGTATATTGTGCCGCCCTGTGGTATGTGCTGCGGCTGGGGCAGTATATTGTGCTGCCCTGTGGTTTGTGCTTCTGCTGGGGCAGTATATTGTGCTTCCCTGTGGAATGTACTGCAGCTGGGGCAGTATATTGTGCTGCGCTTTCGTGTTTGGTTCTGCTGCGCCCATCCACATGTTAGCCCCACCTACTTGAGTTGACTCCGCCTACTTGTGTTGACTCCTCCTTCCAGCAATTTGGGCCCACATATGAAGCATTAAGACTTGGCGTCTAGGGTGGCACCAGCTATAAATACAGCCCTGAGCTTTGTATTTTTCAGGGGAAAAAACAACTCTTGTTCAAGGGGACTGTCTGGTATTGCAGCTAGCCCATAAAAAGACAGGAGACCGTTTTTCTAACTTCATCGAACCAGTACTTTTTTTTAGCTCAACTTTAGCATGTGATGCTGTTACCTTGCAGTAATTATAGAGTACCATTAGATGGCAGTGCAGTCTAAGAAATCATCTCTGGTTGTGCATTTCTACATAGAAGGCCCATTCCCCACTGTCAGAGCTGAACCGCCTTTCCTAAAAGGCAGAATTTTTATTTAGGTCTCATTCACATCACCGTTATAGATTTATAAATTCGAATATCTGCGGATTTATAAATCTGCCCGCAGCTCAATGTCCAGGAGGAAAATCTCTGCAGTGTGGAGGAATTTCGGGAGAATCTCATCCACTTTGCTGTTACTGGATTTACAAATCCGCATGAATAATGAGCGACATTTCTGTCTGGTGCGGAGGTCCAGTGAGAAGAGGTCAGATCCCTCTGCTCCATTGATGGTGTCACCTCCTCACATGTGTCCTCTGTTGTCACCAGTCTGATATGTATACACCTGAGACCACCACATTGTTACAAATTTCTATTATTTATTTGGTGAACAGATCTTCCTGCTCTTTGAGATAAAACCAGATGACGTCATCGCCATAAACCTCCATAAGTGCCGCAAACTACGAGGAGTCAGCAGCTGCCGACATGGAGCAGATATCAAGATGGCGCAGAGGTGGCCGAGCTGAACGTGTTTGTCCACAGAAGGAACTGGAGAAAGCTGGAGATGATCTTCCCCTTGAAGCCACAAATCATCCGCAAAGAATCTGAAAAAAAGAAATGACAACCTTATAGACGCGACGACATCTCCTGGGAGTAACGTCTGCATTTACAAGATCCTCCAGAGCTGAAGTCCAGAAACTGATGACATGAAGATGGAAGATGCAGAATTCTCACCATCTGCTTCTCCCATGTCCAGAGAAATCTTCTCCTGGGTGGCACGATACATCTGCACCCCCCTCTCATGACTGGGGTTGGGGTGTAAGGTTCTGTGTTGTGGCCAGGACTTGGTGCCCCTTACTTGCCCGCTGGCTCATTCTCTGGAGATGTGTCAGCAGTGGATGAACCGGATGTAGTAGGAGGATTAGAGGCACATGTACAATGGGGGACACCTACCATGATGTAGCGGACTAGCAGAGCTGAGACTGTAGAACAGGTGTAGTGATCAGGAGAATGGTCAGACAACCCGAAGAGGAAGGATGAAGATGTAGCAGAGCTCAGTATGCAATACAGAATCAGGAGGCAGAAGAGTAGTCGTACGGTCCAGGGGTCAGCAACGAGGGTCAAGAAGATTCGAGTGCGCGGTACAGAATCAGGAGGCAGAAGAATTGTCGTACGGTCCAGGGTCAGCAACGGGGGTCAATCACAGCCGAGTGCGCGGTACATAGGAATTATCCAAAATCGTGGTCAAAAACAGATCAGGTCATAACTGAAATCAAATAGAAAATCCTGGATCAGAACCAGTGCTACCAGGTCAGGGGAAAGACCCCAATAACTGGTCCTGGGGCCAATACACGGAGGTGAAAGAGAGCGCCTGGTTGTGCATTCTGCGAATGCTCCACCTGACAACCCCTCCAGCTTCTTGGTAGTCGGCTGATGAGGGGACTTCTGTGTAAGGGGCTTATTCTATACGGGGCACACAATCCACATACCATATCCATCCTCCATTATCTGGTCGTCAGCAGCGGGGAGCGGCACAGGGGGCAGACTGGATTTTCCAGGAGCCATGGTGTTATGCAGGCTCCATGGAAATCATGGGAGCAGGGGAGATTGGTGACCGACTCCCCGACCTCAAACTCCAGGAGGCAGATGACGCATCCTCTACTGGAGTCGGCTGTGCCCGTGATGTAAATGGGCAGATCCTCCAGTGCCTGGTGTAATTGGCGCACTGACTGTCGGGTCCTCCTCCAGACAGTGGTGTTATCTGGTCTTCTGCGCCGCCCTGCAGTGGATGTCCGCTCTTCTCCTGGCATGGCTGTCCTCTGTCCATAAGGCGCCGGTCGAGCACGATGACCTGTGCTGTGAGTGGCGCCATTATATGTGGAAGGCTGTCCTCCAGGAAGACCACGGGTACGAGCGGCTCCTCCCAGGGGGCGCTCCTGAGCTGATGTTCCTGCTCTGTGTCCTAATAACAAGACATCATATAAATGACTAAAACGTCCATATAACCAACCCAACAATTCCACCTGAGGCCGGGATTGGCAGGTACCTGAACATGTATGTTATGTAGGAGATCACTTGCCTCTTCGGGTAGAATTTCTCACACTCTCCATCAATAAAGACTCTCAATACTAAATATAGATGCTCAAATTCCCAAAATGGGGAGCAGTCAATGATACGCTGCAGTCTCCTGAGCAATACCAATACAACTGCACAGAAATGAGGGTTCCGATGCCGGACATAGAACTCCTGAGTGATGTCACAGTCACATGTGGGGGCATTCTAGAAGGGGGTGACATCACAAGTAATGCCAGCCAACTGCTCAGTCCAGAAAATGGAAATTTTTAATGAATATAAAACATTTATTTTTATTTTTATAAATCAATACTTTCTAACTACAACTCCCAGCAGACCTCTTATAATGGTCCATTAACATTCTCCTGTAGCAGGGTCACCAACCTCCCTTGAATATTTTCTGGATACTTGAACAAAAGATCACACAGGCCACACCCATTTATACAGACCACGCCCCTAAATGCATTCAAGTTCATTTGACAGTCCTTAGAATTAAAAGGGCTCTTCTCATGTCAGACATTGATGGCCTATCAGCATTATACAGTTTAGAATGGAAATTATAATAATGGAATTTTTTTAAAATAAATCAGTACATTATAACTATAACTCCCAGCAGACCTTGTAGCAGCCAATGATGTTCTACCATCTAAGGAATCACAACTCCAGCATAGCCCCAATCACTGGGTCTTGTGTCTGAATGATACCTGGTATGCAGGACCCAGGTCTATGAAGTCATGTGACTGACCCATTTATACAGACCACGCCCCTAAATGCATTAAACTTCATTTGACAGTCCTCAGGATTAAAGTGGTCTTCCCATGTCAGACATTTATGGCCTATTCACAAAGATACCGAATGGGGTCCAATTCATGTAGGTCCCACCACTGGGACACCCCCATATTTGCTCTCAGCCTATTCCTAATTGTCTTGGAAAATTAACACCAGAGCCACAGATGAAATGATCAATGGAGGATGAAATGATCACTGCCTTCCTCCATCCCCCTCTGCTCCTTCCTCTAAGTGTCTATTCACACGTTCGTAGTGTATTGTGGATCCGCAAATTGCGGATCCGTAATACACCCGGCCGGCACCCCCATATAACTGCCTTTTCTTGCCCGCAATTGCAGACAAGTATAGAACATGTTCTATTTTTTTCGGGAGTCGCGGACCGGAAGATCGTGGCTGCGTTCCGGAAATGCAGATGCGGACAGCTCACTGTGGGCTGTCCCATTCTCTTTAGGCCCCATAGACCCTAAATCTCTGGCGGCCGCCGCATCAGCTTTTTGGAAGATTTTCTTCATTAATAGATACAAGAAACCAAGTTCTATAAACTGAGCTTCTTCTATGAACAGGTACAGATACACCCACAGGACATCTCAGAAGTTGGAGAATCTTTTCTTATAGCTCTGTGTTGTGTCATTCCTCTGCTATTGCACCTAGAAACTTATGAATCACTTACAAATTGGGTGTTACCATTTTTTATGTCAAAGGGGCGTGTCCTACAGTGTGATACTGTTAGCGCTGTTTGGAGTGTCAGACCCCCAAATAAATGACCACCAAAATGCTTAATACGCCTGAAAAGGAGGAATCAAGAGTTTACATTACAGAATGCCACCTTACTGACCCCCACAGTAGAACCTGAGTGCCCCCACACAGGGGTGGGATTCAAATTTTTAACAACAGGTTCTCTACTCAATGGCGGACATGCGGCGTCACGACACACGTTTACATATACATACACCATATACAGTGCTGCCCATAATTATTCATACCCCTGGCAAATTTTGACTTAAAGTTCCTTTTATTCAACCAGCAAGTAATTTTTTGACGGGAAATGACATCGGTGTCTCCCAAAAGATAATAAGACGATGTACAAGAGGCATTATTGTGGAAAAAAACATTTCTCAGCTTTTATTTACATTTGAGCAAAGTGTCCAGTCCAAAATTATTCATACCCTTCACAAACTGTCACAGTCTGTGGGAAAATCAAAAGTTCTATACCAGGGGTGCACAACCTGCGGCCCGCGGGCCGCATGCGGCCCCCAGAGCCATGGTTTGCGGCCCCCACCCTGCTGGGCAGAAACACAGCTGATCCTGCAATCAGCTGTGTTTCTGCACAGAGCGCTGCACAGCAGATGGATCACAGGTTTTGCTCCTGCGCTGTAGCAGGAGCAGAAACGGTCCCCGGTTATAAGTGAGAGCGGGGAAGCCGAGGAGAAGACAAAAAGCGCTTTATTAGCGCTTCTGCTTTCTCCTATATGAGCGCTCTGCAGTGTAGACCCAGCGATCACGTGATCGCTGGGTGTCTCAGGAACAGAGGAGCGCTGCCCTGGTACAAAGCCTCCGTAGCAGGCTGGTTTCCCTGTAACTGGGGCTCCTTTGGATGCTCCAGTTACAGTGGAAATAGTACAAAAAAAAAGTCACTTATTGTCTCCCAAAGGTCTTTCAGTGACCTCTTGGGGACAAATTATGTGCTAAAAATCTATTTAAAAAAAAGTTACAAAATTATTAAATTTTTTTAAAAACTAAATAAATTTAAAAATAAAATAAAAAGGACAAAGTGCTTAATAAAAGAGAGTCTTCACTGTCCCACCACAGTCTTTTTATGAAAAAGTGCAAAATTTAAAAAAGTGTCCCTTTTTTAAATTTTGCACTTTTTTATAAAAAGACTGTGGTGGGACAGTGAACACTCTCTTTTAAGAAGCACTTTTTCCTTTTTATTTTATTTTTTAATTTAATTAGTTTTCAAATTTTTAAAATCATTTTTAAAATCATTTTGTAGCCACGCTGCAGGAACTTGTTAAAAATCATTTTTACCAGAAAAGTCGTGACATTTCCTTCCATCCTGCCTCCTATTTATAAATCAGCATTTTCCTTCACTGCAGAGGACAGAGCATCCTGCCAATAGAAAATTCATAATTTCAAACTCTATTTCAAACTCTGAAATAGAAAATTCATAATTACCTGCTCCACTCCGGTCCTCTGCGCTGCCCCCGCTGCCTCCATCTTTCGGTTCCTGTTCTGTTTACACCTGACAGTGCATGGTCACTTGCACGGCTCCAGTCAATGACTGGCTTCAGCAGTGACATGCTGCTTGTGACCACATCACCGCCTAAGCCAGTCATTGGCTGGAGTGGTGTATGACCATGTCCATGCACTGCCAGGTGTAAACCGTGGGGGCAGTTCGAAGAACCAGAGCGGTGGTGAGCAGGTAAGTATAACTCTTCGGTTCCAGGGGCTATGCTGCAGCACAATATTTGGGACTATTACTGGGAACAAGTGTTCATAAGGAGCGCTCATATCTTATATCTGACCGGTATAATCGTGCAGCTGATCAGTCGATAAACAAGGAATTGCTCATTTGTCAGCTGACTTGCATATTTTATCAGGATGAAAGATGTCCGATTATCTGCAGCACGACTGTGGCAGTGATCACTTCTCCCCAGTCACTTTGCACTGGCTTGTGTAATAGGCAGATGAGCGCCAATCAACATTATTTTATGTGTGGGCCCCTTGAAATAGAGCGATGTGACAATGCGGCCCCCAGACCAAAAAAGGTTGTGCACCCCTGTTCTATACCATTCCAAATAGTCCAAGCTGTTCTAAAGCCTCCTAATTACCCTGATTAATTGGGAACAGCTGAACTCAACAGGTGAAAAACAGCAGCTCTCTGCAGTTGGTTTGTGGACAGTCATGGCTCAGACAAAGGAGCTCAGTGAGGACCTGCGGCTGCGCATTGTGGCTGCGCACAAGTCAGGAAAGGGCTACAAGGCCATTTCTAAATGTTTTCAAGTTCCAGTGGATACAGTGCAAAGTATTAATAAAAAATACAAGATGTTCCGCACTGTGGAAAATCTTAGAGGATGCGGTCGGAAGCCAAAAGTGACACCTGTGCTGGTCAGGAGGATAGTTAGAGAGGTGAAAAAGAATCCAAGGATCACCACCAAGGTCAGCCTGGTGAATCTGGGCTCTGCTGGTGGCAATGTCTCCATGATCCAAAACACACAGCAAAAGCGGTGAAGAAATGGTTAGCAGACAACAACATTAACGTTTTGGAGTGGCCCAGCCAGAGTCCAGACTTGAATTCAATTGAGAATCTGTGGAGGAAGCTAAAGATCAGGGTGATGGCAAGAAGACCCTCCAACCTGAAAGATTTGGAGCTCATTGCTAAAGATGAATGGGCAAAAATACCTGTGGAGACCTGCAAAAAGCTGGTCTGCAATTATAAGCAGTGTTTGATTGCTGTAATAGCCAATAAAGGCTTTTCAGTTGATTATTGAGAAGGTTATGAATCATTTTGGACTGGAAACGTTTTGCTCAAATGTAAATAAAAGCTGAGAATTTTTTTCCCCCACAATAATGCTTCTTGTACATCGTCTTATTATCTTTTGGGAGGCACCTATGTCATTTCCCGTAAAAAAAATTACTTGCTGTTGAATAAAAGTAACTTTAAGTAAAAATTTGCCAGGATTATGAATAATTATGGGCAGCACTGTATATACAACACACATACAGATAAATACACCATATGTACACTACACCAGTGGTGGTAAAACTTTTTTTAGTCAACTGAGCCAAATATCAACAAAACCGTGATAGAATTATTTTTTAAGAGCCAATTTTTTTCCCTACCCGGGAACTTTCACGACCCTCGTCACTTCCTGTTGTGACGCAGCACGTTTCGACGTTTGGAAGGAGGAGGTTCCTAATAGTGGCAGGAAATATGGGTGATATGAGATGTGCACACCTCTCCAGCTTTGCTAGGTGAATTGGGGTCCTGGGGCGAAAAACAATAAGGCCCCCCCCCCAATGCACATTTCTCCAGTCCAAACAGAACCAGAGCGGCCACGGCCCCATGGCACATTTCTCCAGCAGTGCCAGCACAGACATCTCTCTCATAATTCTGAGATGTCTGTGCATGTCCTGGCACTGCTGGAGAAATGTGCCGCCCTGGTTCGGTTTATACTGGAGAAATGTGCATGGGGGGGCCAATGACCCAGAGTCATGAGAGAAATGTGACAGAACCAGGGCGGCTCCATGGCACATTTCTCCAGCAGCGCCAGCACAAAAACAAAAGGCTTTATTTGCAAATGGAGAGTACAACACCAGCCATCGCCTTGTCTGCTCTTCTCCACTTTCTAACTTTCGCTTATAGAGAAGTGGCGATTATGAACATCTTTTTTAAACTCCATATTTGTTACCTGCACAGGGCCAAATTCCAAAATACGGTCAACATTCTTGGAAATGAATTTCGGCCATAAAGCAGGATCTGATAGACTTTCAGATGTTGTCTCAGAAGACACTAAGTCAGGGGGACTATTAGAAGACAGTGGGTTACAGAGAGCACTTGAATCCAGATCTTGTAGACATGAACTTGATGTTGAAGGTTCATTCTTCTCACGATGGACATCATCAGCTTGACTGCTGCAGCTAACGTCATCTCGTTTTTCTTCTTCAGTTGCTTCGGAAGCACTATGTGCTGATCTTCCCAAGAACTTTTTTAAAGCCTCTGCACTCTTCTGGTCCTCTAAATTCATAAGCACCTTACGTTTTCGATTTTGGGAACCGGAGAGTTTTTGGGGACCCATGATGCTGCTACCTGCTACTACACAATACTGTATCTGAATCTATGGGACTCCTGTGAATATACCATAAAAGTTTTATCTGCACTCCTATTTACCACCACATATAACACAGTGATAACTCTATGAGTACAGATAATGTAGTAGATGTTACCTGCAGTCCTATGTAACACCACAGATAACACTAGTGCTGATAATGCGGTAGTGTTACCTGCAGTCCTATGTAAAACCACAGATAACACTAGTGCTGATAATGTGGTAGTGTTACCTGCAGTCCTATGTAAAACCACAGATAACACTAGTGCTGATAACGTTATATTGTGTTAACTGCAGTCCTATGTAAAACCACAGATAACACTAGTGCTGATAATGTGGTAGTGTTACCTGCAGTCCTATGTAAAACCACAGATAACACTAGTGCTGATAATTGGTAGTGTTACCTGCAGTCCTATGTAAAACCACAGATAACACTAGTGCTGATAATGTGGTAGTGTTACCTGCAGTCCTATGTAAAACCACAGATAACACTAGTGCTGATAATGTGGTAGTGTTACCTGCAGTCCTATGTAAAACCACAGATAACACTAGTGTAGATCATGTGGTAGTTTTACCTTAGTCCTTAGTGTGCCTTCCTGTGTCTATCGCACGGACTCCCTGCTGGCGGCGCTGCCTCCTCTTCCTTCTTCCTCCGCACAGAACGTCCTGATGCAGCTGCGTCAAGACATAGGAACAGTGGGAATGGTGATGGTGACACACAGGAAGAGACACACACACACAGGGACGGACACACACACATACATATGATAAATATGATCACATCACAGTTCCTGCCTGTCTGCTTTGGTAAAGCTGGGCTATGCCAGGCTTTAGCAGAGTGGGCACAGGACAGTGGACACAGGGCACGATATGTATGCAAGCACAGCTGAGCGAGTGCAGGGCAAGGGCCCGCATACACATTGCTCCTCCTGCCTGTCATACCCCCCCCCCCCCACACCGGGCATTTTGGGGGGCATTAGTGGTTGGATGATGCGGCTTGTGCACATAGCCACCAATCATATCCCCCCCCCCCTCCTAAAGGTAACTGATGTGCTGGGGGAGAGGAATATGATTGGTGGCTATATGCACACTCAACATCAGCAGAAAGGAGTTAAAGTCCAACCCTTAATGGCCCCCAAAATCCCTGGGGGGGGGGGGGGTGTTGATGTGGTAGCAGGAAAGCACACTGTCCCCCTGTCCTCTATGAGCCCCCCCTGGTCCTCTCTAAGCCCCCCCCCCCTCACCCATTGCACACTTTTCCCACTCCAGATGGGCCAGTGGGCTGGCAGCAGCACATCCCCCCGCCCAGACACCATGGCATTGGCACGTTTCTCCCTGTCCCCTCCAGATGTGCAGCATCAGCACATCTCTGTCCCCCCACCCCCACCCCCGCATCACCATGGCATTGGCACATTTCTCCCTGTCCCCTCCAGATGGGCAGCATCAGCACATCATGTGCTGATGCTGCCCATCTGGAGGGGACAGGGAGAAATGTGCCAATGCCATGGTGACGCGGGGGTGGGGGGGGGGACAGAGATGTACTGATGCTGCCCATCTGGAGGAGAAATGTGCCAATGCCATGGTGACGCGGGGGGGGGGGGGGGGGGACGACAGAGATGTGCTGATGCTGCCCATCTGGAGGAGAAATGTGCCAATGCCATGGTGACGTGGGGGTGGGGGGGGGGCAGAGATGTGCTGATGCTGCCCATCTGGAGGGGACAGGGAGAAATCTGCCAATGCCATGGTGACGCGGGGGCGGGGGTGGGGGTGGGACAGAGATGTGCTGATGCTGCCCATCTGGAGGAGAAATGTGCCAATGCCATAATGACTGGGGGGGGGGACAACAGAGACTCTGTCCCCCCCCCCCAGTCACCATGGCATTGGCACACTTCTCCCTGTCCCCTCCACTTGGGCAGCATCAGCACATCTCTGTCCCGTCCCCCCATCCCCCATGGCACTGTTGGCACATTCACATAAATCATAATCATTTCTCCAAATAAAAAATACCTACTTGTTCTCTAGCTGTAGACTAGTGCTGCCGCGTGGGCCTTGCTGTGTCTGCTGGCTGGGCGCGCTCTGTCTTCTCTCTGGGGGCGGAGCTCAGTGGCTACGCTCCAACAGCCACTGGTCTGCTCTCTTAAAGAGACAGGCAGGCCAGCCAGGCAGCAGAGCGGAGCTCAGAGCGTCCGCGAGCCCCGCCCCCCTCCTCACTCCTTCAGTCCGGACCGGAGCGCAGTGTGTGTCACACTGTGAGTGTGACTGTGTAAGTCCGCCGCCCGCCCACAGGCCCTGCCCCCTGCAGAATAAAGATTCGCGTCACTGCGGGCTGTCGGCCACCCGGCGCCCCTGTTGCTATGGCGCCCTGTGCGGCCGCACAGCCCGCACACCCCAAAGACCGGCCCTGGTGCCAGTGCCAGCACATGCACAGACATCTCTCTCATGACTCCCCCCCCAATCCAATGCACATTTCTCCAGTCCAAAAAACAGAACCAGGGCTGGCTAGTACACTGGCTGGCACTACTGGGACAGGTGAATTGGTGGGAATGGGATCCAGTTGTTATAATTAATCAACCTTACCTACCTGGCTGCCTCCTGTCACAGTCTCAGAAGATTCTTCTTTGTCTGGGTGGCGGGCCTTCCCTGGCAGAGTCTGGGCTGTGGCTGGCTGCTGCTGGCACTGCTCGCTCCTTCTACTTCTTTCCTCTGGTGGCGGAGCTGTGGCAACGTCAGACAGACGTAAAGACGTGTCTGCCTGTGCGGCAGCGGCGGCACGCTCACTCACAGCCAACCCCTTGAGTCTTTTAAAGAGGCAGACAGAGCGGGGCTGAGAGCCCCCTCCTTTGCATATTAATCTGGACCGCACACCTCCCAGGACTCCATGCGCAGCTGCGCTTAGTGTAGCGGAGTCAGAAACTTAGCAGCGCTAGTATTGCGGGCCGGCGCTGGGGGGCCCCTGTACTAGCCGCATTCAGGGGCTAAAGAGCCGCTTGTGGCTCGCGAGCCGCGTTTTGCCGACCACTGCACTACACACATACCACCCAACTTTTAAAAAGCCTATGGAGCTAAACTATGGAATGGAAGGGCTCATCTAAAGCTGCCGCCACCAGAACGCCTGATTGGGATACAGCCGGTAACACGGTTCTCAGATCCGGATGTAATTTTAACAACCGGATCTAGAGAACCTGAGGGAACTGGCTGAATCCCATCCCTGCCCCCACATTACCATGACCACTTCAAGCCCCAAACAAAAGACATGCCACCTAAGTGCCCAAACACAGTATTTACATCTTCTTGTTTTACCCACACAGTAATCATGCCCACTTAGTGCCCCCACACAGTAATCATGCCCCCTTAGTGCCCTCACACAGTAATTATGTCCCCTTAGCATAACAGATAACCTATTTTGTCTTGTGAATGCCATAAAAAACTAAAATGGTGCCAGAACAGATGTTTTTTATTATCTTGCCTCAAAAAAAGTTTAATATCGAACAATCAAAAATCCTATGTACCCCAAAATAGTACAAATAAAACTGTCACCTTATTCTGTAGTTTCCAAAGTGATTCAGTTAATAACGAACGGGTGCTTTTCAAAATTTTGTCTAGCAGCCAAACCTGAAGCTTGTCAAGTTCGCTTTGGACGAATCTGGTGAGATGGCAGAAAAAAGCACTAGGGTGGAAGAAGAAGGATGCTCACATGACTCTGAGAGGAAGTCGGGGGAGGACTTGCCCTGATTGGCTTACAGGCAGACAGACAGCCTGGATGAGCCAATCAGTGGGGCAGCAAACAGGGAGTTGCTCTCCTTCTACTGCATTTTCTCTTAATTCTTGTAGAACACTTAAAGGGTTAACAAAGTTTGTGAAATCATATTTGAATAACTTGAGGGGTGTAGATTCTAAAATGGTGTCATTTATGGGTGGTTTCTATGTTTCTATTATGTAAGCCGCACAAAGTGACTTCATAACTGAATTGGTTCTTTAAAAAGTGGGTTTTGGAATTTTATTAAAAATTTTTAAAATTGCATCAAAAATTGTACTACATCTAGCATCCAAAAAATAATAATAACATTTACAAAATGAGGTCAACACAACATAGACATAAGGGAAATGTAAAGAAATAACTATTTTATGAGCTATCATTACCTGTCTTAAAAGCAGAGAAATTGAAATTTTGAAAATTTACGACCTTTATGAAGTACAATGTGTCATGAAAAAACAATTTCAGAATGGCTAGGCTAAGTAGAAGCGTTCCAAAATTATTACCACATAAAATGACATGTCAGATTTCCAAAATATGTTCTGGTCGGGAAGGCCCGACAAAAGGAACACAGCAGGCAATCTGCAGCCAAAATCAAGTCAGCCCTAAACAAGGGTTTTGAGAGTTGCATCTAGGCTGCAAAAAAGTGTCACACATGTGGCATCGCCGTACTCAGGAGAAGTTGGGCAATGTGTTTTGGGTGTATTATTACATATACCCATGCTGGGTGAAAGAAATATCTCTGTAAAAGACAACTTTTCCCATTTTTTTATACAAAGTTGTCATTTTACAGAGATATTTCTCTCACCCAGCATGGGTATATGTAATAATACACCCCAAACCACATTGCACTACTTCCCCTGAGTACTAAGTTAACACATGTGTGACACTTTTTTGCAGCCTAGGTGCGCAAAGGGGCCCAAATTCCAATGAGTACCTTTTAGGAGGGCATTTTTAGGTATTTGGATTCCAGACTTCTTCTCACGCTTTAGGGCCCCTTAGATACCAGGGCAATATAAATACCCCACATGTGACCCCATTTTGGAAAGAAGACTCCCCAAGGTATTCCGTGAGGGGCATGGCGAGTTCCTAGAATATTTTTTTGGGCACAAGTTAGCGGAAAATGATTTTGTAAGAGAAAAAAAAAAAACATTTTCCGCTAACTTGTGCCAAAAAAAAAATATATTGTAGGTACTCGCCTTGCCCCTCGCGGAATACCTTGGGGAGTCTTCTTTCCAAAATGGGGTCACTTATGGGGTGTTTATACTGCCCTGGCATTTTAGGGGCCCTAAAGCGTGAGAAGAAGTCTGGAATATAAATGTCTAAAAATGTTTACGCATTTGGATTCCGTGAGGGGTATGGTGAGTTCATGTGAGATTTTATTTTTTGTCACAAGTTAGTGAAATATGAGACTTTGTAAGAAAAAAAAAAATAATAAAATTCCGCTAACTAAAAATAATCTTCTATGAACTCGCCATGCCCCTCAAAAGTGAACTTTATAGCGCCGCAGCGATTTTACTGTGTTTTTGCAGTGATCAAAAAAAAAGTAAATTCTGTCACTGCGGTGGGGCGGACTGAATGCAAGTGTGTGCACAAGATCAGGCCTGATCGGGCGAACACTGCGTTTTTTGTAGAGCCTATAGAACATGTCCTATTCTTGTCCGCAATTGCGGACAAGAAAAGGCATTTTCTATATAGTTCTGGTAATATGCGGATCCGCAAAATGCGGAAAGCACATTGCCGGTGTCTGTGATTTGCAGATCTGAGGTGTCCGTGTTTTGCGGATCCGCGGATCCGCAAAACACATATGGACGTCTGAATGGAACCTTACAGGGGGGTGATCAGGGGTTAATAAGGGGTTAATAAGTGACAGGGGGGGGGTAGTGTAGTGTAGTGTGGTGCTTGGTGCTACTTATTACAGAGCTGCCTGTGTCCTCTGGTGGTCGATCCAAGCAAAAGGGACCACCAGAGGACCAGGTAGCAGGTATATCAGACGCTGTTAACAAAACAGCGTCTGATATACCTTTCAAGGGTTAAAAAAAAATCGCATCTACAGCCTATCTGTCAGCGAATGATTGCCGCTGGCAGGCTGTAGATCCACTGGTTTACCGTCCGATCCTGTGAACCCGCGCTCCTGTGTGCGCACGTTCACAGGTAATCTCTCCTCTCACGAGAGGACCCATCGGCGCGTCCAGGAGGAACAACAAAGCCGCCGCCAGGACGCAATCCTGCGTTCGGCGGTCCTGAGCTGGTCTCCACTAACTTGTTGTATTTCCTCTTAATGGGAGTAGTAAGTCTATCCAGGTGCCTTGAACCAGTCACCTGTCTGTTCAACATAGAAGAGCGCCCCAAACTTGAAGAGGAGCTATCAACAGATGAAATTGAGTCAGATCTGGAGAGCAGAGTTTTGTGTTGCTTATTCCATATGAAGATCTTATTTTGCTAAAAATCTCTAAGATCCCTCTGAAAGTTCTTTGATTTAACTTCTTGTATCTCCTTTTGGCATTTCACATCATCTGTGTTTAGGTTCTGATCAAATTTACTTAAAGCCTCAGAATTTAGAGAAGACTTCAATTTCTCTTGTAGTGGAATAATCAAAAACTCAATACTATGAAGTTTTTTTTTCTCTTATCCAGTCAACAGTTCAATAAAAGTCTGGGAGCTTAACTTACAAGCGTCTTACCACCTTGATCATAACATTTCCTCCTCCAATGTAAAGGAAGAATATGCTTACACCCTCAAACCCCTAGGAATAAGTTCCTTATCCATATACTGTTCCAAAGTATCCTTATTTTCGTACAACGTCTAAGCAAATCCCTGAGGGTCTTATGGGTTTCCAAGAGATCAGGTTGGAGCCCAGTATTGGGAGATGCGGCATCATTAGTGTTTAGCGAAGTAAAGCATCCAAAGCGGAATTGGGTTAGCATTTTAAGAAAACTTTGATTCCAAACAAATCAGAATTTTCTCATGTTTAGTGGTAACAAATCAGGTTTCCTAAAATGGAGGCTGCACATGTTAGAAAGTAAAGGGAAGTTTAGAGGAGACAAGTCAAGGAACGCAATTTCACCCATAATGCCGTGTAGCCAGCCAATGCGCAGGTAGCCACCCCCCTGAGATGTCGCAGCTAGGCAGAGCCCTATAAAACCCTGATCCCAAGTGGTCGCCAGCATTTTCACGTGAGCTGAGCATAGGGAGAGACACGACAAGACGTTCCTTCACTGGGGAAAGTGTAGGACAATATTGGAGATGGAGACTGCAGGAAGACTGCATGGAGACTGCAGGGAGAGTGCAGGGAGACTGCAGGGAGAGTTTAGGAGGCTGCTGAACTACAGACTCTGCTACAATTTATCGTTGTTTATATAACTGTGCAGTCAGGGGCGTAACTAGAAGTGACTGGGCCCCACAGCAAATATTTGTAAGGGGCCCCCCAGCGCGCTTCGCACCTCCCTCCTCCTGTGTAAACCCCACTCCTTTGGCACAGTGTAGCAGTATACTGTATATTGTGTGGCACAGTGTAGCGGTATACTGTATATTGTGTGGCACAGTGTAGGCTATATGTGTATAACATAAACATATTTCATATGAAAACTTACAGTTACTTGGCCCTTTGGGATCTCGGAGGCCACTTCCACACTTGGCCGGGGGCTCGGTGGAGATGTTGTGTTTTATCCTAATGAGAAAAATTTCATAATAAGGATTTGGAGAAGGGGCAGAGGAATAGCAGAGCAGTGAGAGGCTGGTGCTGCTACTAGAGGGTCATACCATGAGGGAGTAATAAAGCCCACCATAATGCCCCCCAGTAGTAGTAATTCTCCTTATAATGTGACAGTGCAAAAATACCTCCTTGTAATGCCCCCAGTTGAGCTAATGTTCCCATAGTGCCCCCATAATGTGCCAGTATAAAATACCCCTATATAGTGCCCCCAGTAAATTCCCCCATAGTGCTCCTCCCCCCTCCCTGCTAGCCTCCCTGCTAGCGCCCCCCATAATGTACCATAATAAAATGCCCCATATATAGTGCACCAGTAGATGCCCTTCAGTGTCCGGCCTCTGATAGGCTGCCGGCCTAGTGTCCCCCATAATCCCCCCAATAATGTGCCAGTAAATGTCCCCATAGATGCCCCCCATCATGTGCCAGTATCAAGTGCCTTTCTCCTCCCCCATGTGCCAGTATCATAGTGCCAAACCCACCCATGTCCCAGTATCAAGTGCCAAACCCCCCCATATGCCAGTATCAAGTGCCTCTCTCTCCCCCCCATGTCCCAGTATCATAGTGCCATCTCCCCCCCCCCAAAAAAAGTGCCAGTATCAAGTGCCAAACCCCCCCATGTGCCAGTATCAGGTGCCAACCCCCCTCCCCCTATGTGCCAGTATCAAGTGCATCCCGCTCCCCCCCATGGCAGTAACAGTCGGGTATAAAAAAATACTTCTACTTACCTCCATGTCAGCCTCTTCCTGTGTCCCGCCCTGTATGTCCATATATGGAGTCAGTGCTTGTATTTCAGAAAAGTTTCTGCTGGGATTCGAACCCACGACCTTCTGTATCAGAGGGAGAGCACCTAACCACAAGACCATAAAAGCTGCCTTGCTGCTGACTGAAAAAATATGAGACTTCAACTGTTATAGCTGGCCAAGTGTACATCTATACACATGACAGCTGCCCTAACACACCCAGCACTGCTATATGACAGCTGTCCCAGCACACTCAGCTCTGCTATATCTCTATATATGACAGCTGCCCCAGCAAACCCAGCTCTGCTACATCTATGCACATGACAGCTGCCCCAACACACCCAGCACTGCTATATCACTGCTATATGACAGCTGTCCCAGCACACTCAGCTCTGCTATATCTCTTTATATGACAGCTGCCCCTGCAAACCCAGTTCTGCTACATCTATGCACATGACAGCTGCCCAAACACACCCAGCACTGCTATATCTCTATATAACAGCTGTCCCGGCACACTCACCTCTGCTATATCTCTATTTATGACAGCTGCCCCAGCAAACCCAGCTCTGCTACATCTATACACATGACAGCTGCCCAAACACACCCAGCACTGCTATATCTCTATATATGATAGCTTCCCCAGCACACCCAGCTTTGCTACATCTATATATCTCTAAGTATTGCTATACAGTAGATAGATATATAGAGACATAGCAGAGCTGAGTGTGCTGGGGCAGCTGTCATGTGTATAGATGTAGCAGACCTGGCTGTGTTTGGGCAGCTGTCAGGTGTATAGATGTAGTAGAGCTGGGTTTGCTGGGCAGCTGTCATATATATAGTAGAGCTGAGTGTGCTGGGACAGCTGTCATGGTGTATAGATGTAGCAGAGCTGGGTGTGTTTGGGCAGCTGTCATGTGTATAGATGTAGTAGAGCTGGGTTTGCTGGGACAGCTGTCATATAGCAGTGATATAGCAGTGCTGGGTGTGTTAGGGCAGTGTTTCCCAACCAGTGTGCCTCCAGCTGTTGCAAAACTACAACTCCCAGCATGCCTGGACAGCCTTTGGCTGTGCGGGCATACTGGGAGTTGTAGTTTTGCAACAGCTGGAGGCACACTGGTTGGGAAACACTGTGTTAGGGCAGCTGTCATGTGTATAGATGTACACTTAGCCAGCTATAACAGTAGAAGTCTCATATTTTTTCAGTCAGTTGCAATGCAGTCTTTATGGCTGTGTGGGTTAATGCTTTGCCCCTGCCACATTGGAGGTTGTGGGTTTGAATCCCAGACACATCAGGAGACAGTAAGATTAGATCACATTAGCGAGGGGGCCCTGAACTGAGACAAGAATCAATGATATTTAACTAACTTGAAAATAAATTGTCACACACGCTGACGGGGTGCCGGTAGTTACGGCTGCCTGTGTGTAGTGTGTGTCAACAGAAAGCGGCCGGATGGGCCCCCAGTGGTGTAGGGCCCCATAGCCACTGCTATGGTTGCTATGGCGATCCCTACGCCGGTGTGTGCAGTTCACCAATATTCATAGCTAATCCATTCTGTTAGCTGTAGAGTTACTATGCGTCAGTAGCACATTTCTTGTTGAAGTTCAATTTTTTTGAAATTCACTTATCTCTAGACATCATATTTAACCACTTCCCGACCGCCCATTGACTATAAACATTTCATATGCGGTCGGGTTTATCTCTGAATGGACATTTTGGACCGTCCATTCAGAGATCGCAGTTGCACACTGAAACGGTCCCTGCCTTCTGGATCGCTGTATACAAATGTATACAGATAAGGAAGCGATGTGCCGCTTCCTGTCCCGGCTCAGTGGTCATGTGAACACCGGGGGAGTGCAAAAGCTGCTGAGTCTTCCACAGATTTCGATCAGCCCTGCACTGAGGCTGTACAGTGCTGTATAATGCTGTACAGCCTCTCTGGGTGCTGTATTCCCCCTGTAACTGGGGCTACAATGTCAACCCCAGTTACAGGAGAAATCAATAGTAAAAAAAAAAAAAATGTCTATCAGAGGTCTTGTATGACCTTACACAAAGTGTAAAATTAAAAATAATAAAGTGTGTTATAAAAAAAAGTTTCATATGTAAAACTGTTGCTTAATGCCGCCCTCTAGTGGTTACTAAAGAGCACTTGCTTTCTATTTACGGCAGTAACTAGAATTTCCCAGTTAGAAGAAATCCTAGAGTCTTGTGCTTCTATATATTATACTGAGTATGATAAATCCGAACTTTTACCATTTATCATTCAGAGTTATAAATTGTAAACTTCACTGAGGGATATGTTGGTGCGTTGGAATACTAAGAAAATATGTGGAATATTATTTATTATGTATTATTAAAGCACCGCACAAAGAGGTATGCGTACATAATACAGACAATTGCAATAAGCATGAACAAGATGAGTTACAGACTGGTACAGAAGGTGAGAGGGCCCTGCCCGTGAGGGCTTACAATCTACAAGGTAAGGAATGACACAGTAAGTGAGGGCAGTATAGCAGCTACAGGGTCACTGGTTGTTGCCTTGTCTGATGAGGTGGGTTTTCAGGTTTCTTTTGAAGGATTCCACTGTAGGTGAGAGTCTGATATATTGGGGGAAGATAATTCTAGAGTATGGGGGATGCATGGGAAAAAGGTGATAAGAGGAGAGAAGGAGGTTTTTTTGAGGATGGGAGATTACATGTGGGGATGTATCAGGAAAGTAGCTCAGAGATGTATGGAGGTGACAGGTTGTGGACGGCCTTATATGTATTTGTTAGTATTTTAAACTGAATTTCCTGGGCAATAGGGAGCCAGTAAAAGGACTGGCAGAAGGTTGAGGCAGAGGATTAAAAGATGAGAGGGGATTGGTCAGGCAGCAGAGTTAAGGATAGATTGGAGGGGTGTGAAAGTGCTAGATGGAAGGCCACAGAGGAGGATGTTACAGTAGTGTAAGCGGGAGATGGTGAGGGCATGTACAAGCATTTTTGCTGACTCTTGGTTGAGAAATGCGCAGATGTGGGAGATATTTTTGAGTTGGAGGCGGCAGGTGGTGGAAAGCGCTTGGATGTGCAGTTTGAAGGACAGGGCAGAATCCAAGGTTACTCCAAGGCAGCCAACTTGGTTCACCAAGGAGAGTGTGATTGTGATAGATAGGTCTGTTGGGGGGGTTGAGCAAGATGGGGGAAAGATGATAAATTTTGTTTTATCCATGTTAGATAATAGTCTGTATTTGTTCATGACGCCAATTGCAGCGTGCATAGGGTACTATCCCAGGGCCCCTCCAAGGTGTTAGAACACAAGTCCCAGATTAGGAATGCCAGAGTGGTGCAATGGCCTATAATGTCTCTATAGGGTAGTGGTAATTGTGTCAGCGGTGTCTCCTACCGGAGTACGGCTAGACTCCTGGCTCACTTGCAATAAATATGAATGTAGTGATTGTAAGAGTAATAGAGGAATTTTGCAGCAGAAATGATGTCCAGACCTTTAGGTGAAGTTCAAACGTTTCTTTACTGAAGATAACTTGTATCCAACATGGTATTAAAAAGTTATTTTTATTGGTATACGTTAAAAAGATCCCTAAAGGATCCACTTATTTAAGCTATTAGACATACACACAAAAAGTGACCATAAACCACATCCAAAGAAGATTTCTAAATGGGGTATGGGGAGACCACTGTCCCTAAATCTACCCCTGTCCTAAAGCCCTTAGCCCAGGGAGGGCTCCTGATGGTGGAGACCCCCTGTCCGCGTGCCTATGCTGCTAGCCCTTCCTGCTCCCTATAAGAGGTGAAAAAAGGCATGTGGACTGTTTTTACAGGTAAGGGATTGGGATGTTAAATTTGTCAGCTATATGAATAGACTGGATGGGAATTAAACGGATATAGACACAACAGTGATACAGACAAACACAAAAATACACAAACAAACACTTATTCAGTGTTGGTATTATAACCATACACTTATGGGGTTGACGTTATAGTCAAACACTTTTTTTTAGGGGTCTAATTAATACCATGCTGGATACATATACAATACATTTACCCCCATATTTCAATGTTTATTGATTTTGCTGGATTTATATGATTTAATATTGTGATGGCTAACTTCCTGACTGGTACATTCTTCACTGAGGCACTTATCAGTGAGGCAAAATAAATCTTCTCAGATAGGGACGTCCCGGGCCTGACTGCATCTACATCATGTAAACAGGTATTCCATGAACTTTACAATAAATACAAGGATAACATCAAATCCTGGTGGGAAATTAAATCCATTGAGAGCTACCTGGAACTCAAAATAGTTCCTCGAGGCCTCCGTCACCAGGTGAAACCAGCCGACCGCATCACATCTGCAGAACTGTTAGCTAAATGGGAGGAAGAACTCACTCGGAGTTCGCTTAATTTGATGAATATCCTCTTAGAGGAAGAGAAGTTATTATTTGAGCGCACTTCTGTTAAATTACAGGAACAAATCGAGCTTGCCCTCAAATTAAAAGGGGACCCGGACTTCGATAGACGCGAATCATCTCTTCAGACTCTAGTGGAGAGATTTCAGCGCCTACTGAAGGACAGGAAACATAGGCAATTTGTACGTGACCTCACAGAATTTAGGGAAAATAGGGCATATAAACAACCCACTCCCATAGGTCCCCCCATTGTCTCTGACATCTCTTCCTCTGAAGTCGAATCATCTGACACCGAACCTCAATATCAGAACTACGGCAGAGGAAGATTCTCTGGCAACAGGAGACGTGGAAAGAGATGGCCACGGGGAGGGGGTGGGAGACGAGGGGCATCACGAGGGTCTCAATACCCAACTGTGCCTCCGCCTCAACATTTATCTCCCTCTTCTCGTTCGCCATCCTCCTCTCAATCTGGACCCTCTTTTTTAGAGCAGGCCCAGGCTCCCTACAATCTACGGGGGCGGGTGCTAACAGACAAAATATAGTGGATGGTCTACAAATCATTAATCTCACTTCTCGTGATTTATCGGTTGTTGAAACTGAGGTATTGAAAAAGGGTTTGTCATTTGTTCCAACCACGAACTTCTGCCTCTTCAGTTGGACCAAGGACCTACATCTATTTGCCAGGCGACTCAAGTGGCAGAAGTTCTTCAAACAATCTAACAAACAAACGTGCGACAGTCTGGGTCTCGATATATCCGACTATGCGGACTTCCAGACATTGATGGACCTTGGGGAGGAGAGTAGAAGAAACCCGGGACATGGTCCATATACGGACCTTAAGCAAAAAAGTAAAAAGATGCCGCCCCCTCATAACTACGAATGCATAGATATCTTCTTACAGATGGTATTATCAGATCTAGAGAAAATCGAGAACATACGACCCAGGGAATACAATCTATCACGGGTGGAAATGTCTGCATTACAGTCGCTGGAACGGGATAAATCTATCATCATAAAGCCCTCTGATAAAGGGGGAAATTTGGTGATCCTGGACCAGCCCCTATATGTGCAGATGTGCATGGACTTGCTCAAAGATAGAGGGGGATACGGAACCTTAACATCTAACCCCACTATCCGCTTTAGGACGGAATTAAAAAATATACTGGACGAAGGTATATGTAAAAAAGTAATATCACCGACTGAATATGATTTTCTCCTCCCAATGTTCCCAAGCACAGCGACTTTCTATAGCCTCCCCAAGGTCCATAAAGGCACGAATCCACTAAAAGGTAGACCAATTATCTCAGGGGTGGACTCACTCACTCAAAATAGTGGAATTTATATTGATCGTGTCCTGAGTCAGTTCGTCGTGTCCCTACCGGCATATACTAGGGACACGATGGACTTTCTCAATAAAATTGACACCATCAACTTGGATCAGGGATGCCTACTTGCTAGTATCGACGTGGAGTCCCTCTATAGCTCGATACCTCATGATGGAGGGCTCCACGCCGTGGAATACTTCTTAGCAACCAGGGGGACATTCTGTAGGGAGCATAATGCCTTTGTACTCAGGCTTCTGGAGTTCGTCTTGACCCATAATTACTTTCTATTTAATGGGCGGTTCTTCCACCAGCTCAGGGGGACGGCAATGGGGAGTCCCTGTGCCCCCTCATATGCCTACCTCTTCCTGGGCTGGTGGGAGGACACCCATATCTTTCCAGACCAGGACATGTGGTGGACAGACAAGATACTGGTCTGGACACGGTATATCGATGACGTGTTCCTGGTCTGGAGAGGTGGATCGGATGATTTCAGCAAGTTCATCACTGACATCAATGTGAATAATGTGGGCCTCCACTTTACGTCAGAAATTGACTCAAAGTCAATTGCCTTCCTGGATGTGCGTATCACGATTGAAGGTGATAGGTTAACTGCAAATATGTTTAGGAAGACGACCTCAACCAATTCCCTCTTGCACTGGGATAGTCACCACCCGGTTCCCCTCAAACGAGGGATACCGAGGGGACAATATCTCCGTGCAAGGAGGAATTGTTCGGACAATCAAGCCTTCTTTAATGAAGCAAGGAAATTACAATCCAGGTTCAGAGAAAGAGGTTACCCACAGAAACCCTTGAACCTGGCATTTAAACATGCAGTATCACAGGATCGCAGTAAACTACTGGTCCCAAAATTGAGAGACGGAGATACAGTACAACCACCCCGTATTGTTTCCACCTATGACTCTGCCAATCAGGAGGTGAGAAGGATACTCGACAGATACTGGCCCATTTTACGGATGGACCAGGGCCTGTCGGATGTCCTAACTGAAAAACCAAGTGTCTGTTACAGACGGGGCAAAAGCCTTAAAGACCGCCTGGTGCACAGTCACTACGTTCCGCCTATCAGGGAGGGCACTTGGTTGGAACGTAAACCCCTCGGGATGTTCAGATGCGGCGCATGTAAAGCCTGCCAGTACATATCCACGGCCAAGGCCATAACTTGCAGTGCCACAGGACAGACAATTGTCATCAGGGACTTCTGTAGCTGTCGCAGTAAAGGGGCTATTTATATCTGCCAATGCCCCTGCCCGAAAGATTACATAGGGAAAACGATACGGGAACTACGTAGGAGGGTCTGTGAACATGTAAATGATGTCATCAATAAAAAAGTCACTCCAGTAGCTTCCCACATTAATGACATACATGGAGGGGACCCTCTCTGTCTAAAATTCTCCGTTCTGGAGCTCATACCACCTTCACCCAGAGGTGGGAACTGGGACAAGAAAATCCTGCAGAAGGAGTGTGTGTGGATACACAGATTTCATTCTCAGGCACCTACTGGCATTAATGAAAGGTTGACATTTACCTGTTTTCTATGAGATATGACAGTGCCCGTAATATCCCTATTTTTGTTCCAAAGAGCCTGGCTTCATGTGATATAAGAAATGTACCGAAGATTAGACCACATGCGTACAGCATGGGAAAAAAAATATATCAGACTGGACATTAGTGACGCAACATCGGGTCACTGTCCATAGGTTAACCACGCACTCTGGTTACCTTTTTAAAGGATGTACATATAAAAATCTACTGTGCCACATGCCGGAATACATATATTTAAGTGTCTGCATCACGAACTCTATACAGTCAATATGAGGCATTATATGATCTGGGTGCCCAATATATGCACCTATCCCGATACTGTTGACAATATCTATATGCTGTGGGATCATGCACCATGGCCATGACTATATATATATGACGGCCATATATGTGTGAATCACAGCATAAAACAGCACTTTATGCCTGCCAAGTCCCATTATAACCCTGTTAGGCTAAATAGTCATACACCTGAACAGGATCTGGGGCTGACTGAGACTGAGCTATCGGGGGGCGAATATCATATGATGCGTACTGCATCTTGCATGATCACATACTCATGTATATAGGAACTGTAGGGAGTGAGATCGTAAGATCGCAAGACCGGAAGTCGCCCCTTGGAACGCACGTGCGTTCCAACACTCAGGAAGGAGGCGCTGGCTGAGATTGAGTAAACCAGCCCATAGGAGGGAGCACTTCCGGTAGTTGGAACGCATGTGCGTTCCAAGAGCAGGAAATGGAGCAGAGCCTGCGTCCAATTAGCCACTAGTGACGTGATGCGGCGGCTCTTTTAAATACAGCCGACGCACTAGTGGAAATTCGCCTACCAGGGGGGACATTGACTACAGAAGAGACTCCACCATGTAAGTAAGGTATCCCTGTAACTAGAGGACTCACGAACTCTATATATTTAGTGAGCACTAGCAACAATACTTACCACTAATGATGCACCTTATCTCTAGTGTGTGCCTTGTCAAGCTACCATGACAGGGGACCAACAGAGGTCAATTATACCCACCAAACCGTGAGTTTACACTTACTAGTGACTTCATTTATATTTAGATGTGTATACATGGAAATTGACTGTGGTATACAACTGTTTCCTGTCCCATATAGGATGTGGATATAGATGTGGATATCAGTATCTACACGTGATGGAGTCCTAAACAGGCATAAGTATTATTATTGATATGAATATATCTTTCTGTCCTTACCCCTGGTAGAGCGTCTTTTTCACTTGTGCGTTTAGGCTTTTCAGCCGGCATATATCTCTGAGCACCGATTCCATGTGACCCAGCCCTATACTGGCACCTTTTTAGTCACATACAATGGCTTGCACATATAATATATAATTACACCTCCTGATGATCCCACAATCTACACGTGGGTGAAACGCGTCGAGGCAAGCGAGGTGTTTGACTATAACGTCAACCCCATAAGTGTATGGTTATAATACCAACACTGAATAAGTGTTTGTTTGTGTATTTTTGTGTTTGTCTGTATCACTGTTGTGTCTATATCCGTTTAATTCCCATCCAGTCTATTCATATAGCTGACAAATTTAACATCCCAATCCCTTACCTGTAAAAACAGTCCACATGCCTTTTTTCACCTCTTATAGGGAGCAGGAAGGGCTAGCAGCATAGGCACGCGGACAGGGGGTCTCCACCATCAGGAGCCCTCCCTGGGCTAAGGGCTTTAGGACAGGGGTAGATTTAAATCACAGACATATAGTGGCCAATATGGGGGAACTGCCCAAACACCAAACACTGTAGCGTGTTTATCATTGGGCGAGCAGTCCCACCGCATGTGAACCACTAAAATACCGTGGCAAGTATGGGGGAGCTGCTCAAACCCCAAACACTGTGGCGTGTTTCTCATTGGGGGAGCAGTCCCACCGCATGTGGACCGCAGCAAACGACCATCCCGAGCAATTATGCGTACAAAGGAGGACGCCCGCGCGGTCCACATGCACCACAACAGCATCCTACACAGACCGGAGCATTGTGTGGATGACAATACAATTATACAAATCACTGAAGAAAGTGCACCAAACGGATATACCACTGACTATACTAGCTGGTCATACAAGCAGATGTTAAAAGCTGAGACTTTTGCCAATATATTCCTGTCAGGAAGATATCGGAGCCCAACATGCACCACGTCACGGTTCTCAGCATGGCAAGGGGTCCTACCACTGCGCTAACTATGGTGTGAACACGGTCTGAAGGTGATGAAATCCAGCTCACAGCCAAGCTTCCACACAACCGCATAGCAGGACAGCTAATGCAATGTGAACAAAGCAAGACCGTAAGCCACACCCATATCAGATCATGTGATGGAGGCTACCAGGTGCAAAAGAATGTTCAATTGCCAGATGAAGGCACATTCAATACTTATAGAACAAAATCACAGACATATAGTGGCCAATATGGGGGAACTGCCCAAACACCAAACACTGTAGCGTGTTTATCATTGGGCGAGCAGTCCCACCGCATGTGAACCACTAAAATACCGTGGCAAGTATGGGGGAGCTGCTCAAACCCCAAACACTGTGGCGTGTTTCTCATTGGGGGAGCAGTCCCACCGCATGTGGACCGCAGCAAACGACCATCCCGAGCAATTATGCGTACAAAGGAGGACGCCCGCGCGGTCCACATGCACCACAACAGCATCCTACACAGACCGGAGCATTGTGTGGATGACAATACAATTATACAAATCACTGAAGAAAGTGCACCAAACGGATATACCACTGACTATACTAGCTGGTCATACAAGCAGATGTTAAAAGCTGAGACTTTTGCCAATATATTCCTGTCAGGAAGATATCGGAGCCCAACATGCACCACGTCACGGTTCTCAGCATGGCAAGGGGTCCTACCACTGCGCTAACTATGGTGTGAACACGGTCTGAAGGTGATGAAATCCAGCTCACAGCCAAGCTTCCACACAACCGCATAGCAGGACAGCTAATGCAATGTGAACAAAGCAAGACCGTAAGCCACACCCATATCAGATCATGTGATGGAGGCTACCAGGTGCAAAAGAATGTTCAATTGCCAGATGAAGGCACATTCAATACTTATAGAACAAAATCACAGACATATAGTGGCCAATATGGGGGAACTGCCCAAACACCAAACACTGTAGCGTGTTTATCATTGGGCGAGCAGTCCCACCGCATGTGAACCACTAAAATACCGTGGCAAGTATGGGGGAGCTGCTCAAACCCCAAACACTGTGGCGTGTTTCTCATTGGGGGAGCAGTCCCACCGCATGTGGACCGCAGCAAACGACCATCCCGAGCAATTATGCGTACAAAGGAGGACGCCCGCGCGGTCCACATGCACCACAACAGCATCCTACACAGACCGGAGCATTGTGTGGATGACAATACAATTATACAAATCACTGAAGAAAGTGCACCAAACGGATATACCACTGACTATACTAGCTGGTCATACAAGCAGATGTTAAAAGCTGAGACTTTTGCCAATATATTCCTGTCAGGAAGATATCGGAGCCCAACATGCACCACGTCACGGTTCTCAGCATGGCAAGGGGTCCTACCACTGCGCTAACTATGGTGTGAACACGGTCTGAAGGTGATGAAATCCAGCTCACAGCCAAGCTTCCACACAACCGCATAGCAGGACAGCTAATGCAATGTGAACAAAGCAAGACCGTAAGCCACACCCATATCAGATCATGTGATGGAGGCTACCAGGTGCAAAAGAATGTTCAATTGCCAGATGAAGGCACATTCAATACTTATAGAACAAAATCACAGACATATAGTGGCCAATATGGGGGAACTGCCCAAACACCAAACACTGTAGCGTGTTTATCATTGGGCGAGCAGTCCCACCGCATGTGAACCACTAAAATACCGTGGCAAGTATGGGGGAGCTGCTCAAACCCCAAACACTGTGGCGTGTTTCTCATTGGGGGAGCAGTCCCACCGCATGTGGACCGCAGCAAACGACCATCCCGAGCAATTATGCGTACAAAGGAGGACGCCCGCGCGGTCCACATGCACCACAACAGCATCCTACACAGACCGGAGCATTGTGTGGATGACAATACAATTATACAAATCACTGAAGAAAGTGCACCAAACGGATATACCACTGACTATACTAGCTGGTCATACAAGCAGATGTTAAAAGCTGAGACTTTTGCCAATATATTCCTGTCAGGAAGATATCGTAGCCCAACGTGCATGTTGGGCTCCGATATCTTCCTGACAGGAATATATTGGCAAAAGTCTCAGCTTTTAACATCTGCTTGTATGACCAGCTAGTATAGTCAGTGGTATATCCGTTTGGTGCACTTTCTTCAGTGATTTGTATAATTGTATTGTCATCCACACAATGCTCCGGTCTGTGTAGGATGCTGTTGTGGTGCATGTGGACCGCGCGGGCGTCCTCCTTTGTACGCATAATTGCTCGGGATGGTCGTTTGCTGCGGTCCACATGCGGTGGGACTGCTCCCCCAATGAGAAACACGCCACAGTGTTTGGGGTTTGAGCAGCTCCCCCATACTTGCCACGGTATTTTAGTGGTTCACATGCAGGTGGGACTGCTCGCCCAATGATAAACACGCTACAGTGTTTGGTGTTTGGGCAGTTCCCCCATATTGGCCACTATATGTCTGTGATTTTGTTCTATAAGTATTGAATGTGCCTTCATCTGGCAATTGAACATTCTTTTGCACCTGGTAGCCTCCATCACATGATCTGATATGGGTGTGGCTTACGGTCTTGCTTTGTTCACATTGCATTAGCTGTCCTGCTATGCGGTTGTGTGGAAGCTTGGCTGTGAGCTGGATTTCATCACCTTCAGACCGTGTTCACACCATAGTTAGCGCAGTGGTAGGACCCCTTGCCATGCTGAGAACCGTGACGTGGTGCATGTTGGGCTCCGATATCTTCCTGACAGGAATATATTGGCAAAAGTCTCAGCTTTTAACATCTGCTTGTATGACCAGCTAGTATAGTCAGTGGTATATCCGTTTGGTGCACTTTCTTCAGTGATTTGTATAATTGTATTGTCATCCACACAATGCTCCGGTCTGTGTAGGATGCTGTTGTGGTGCATGTGGACCGCGCGGGCGTCCTCCTTTGTACGCATAATTGCTCGGGATGGTCGTTTGCTGCGGTCCACATGCGGTGGGACTGCTCCCCCAATGAGAAACACGCCACAGTGTTTGGGGTTTGAGCAGCTCCCCCATACTTGCCACGGTATTTTAGTGGTTCACATGCGGTGGGACTGCTCGCCCAATGATAAACACGCTACAGTGTTTGGTGTTTGGGCAGTTCCCCCATATTGGCCACTATATGTCTGTGATTTTGTTCTATAAGTATTGAATGTGCCTTCATCTGGCAATTGAACATTCTTTTGCACCTGGTAGCCTCCATCACATGATCTGATATGGGTGTGGCTTACGGTCTTGCTTTGTTCACATTGCATTAGCTGTCCTGCTATGCGGTTGTGTGGAAGCTTGGCTGTGAGCTGGATTTCATCACCTTCAGACCGTGTTCACACCATAGTTAGCGCAGTGGTAGGACCCCTTGCCATGCTGAGAACCGTGACGTGGTGCATGTTGGGCTCCGATATCTTCCTGACAGGAATATATTGGCAAAAGTCTCAGCTTTTAACATCTGCTTGTATGACCAGCTAGTATAGTCAGTGGTATATCCGTTTGGTGCACTTTCTTCAGTGATTTGTATAATTGTATTGTCATCCACACAATGCTCCGGTCTGTGTAGGATGCTGTTGTGGTGCATGTGGACCGCGCGGGCGTCCTCCTTTGTACGCATAATTGCTCGGGATGGTCGTTTGCTGCGGTCCACATGCGGTGGGACTGCTCCCCCAATGAGAAACACGCCACAGTGTTTGGGGTTTGAGCAGCTCCCCCATACTTGCCACGGTATTTTAGTGGTTCACATGCGGTGGGACTGCTCGCCCAATGATAAACACGCTACAGTGTTTGGTGTTTGGGCAGTTCCCCCATATTGGCCACTATATGTCTGTGATTTTGTTCTATAAGTATTGAATGTGCCTTCATCTGGCAATTGAACATTCTTTTGCACCTGGTAGCCTCCATCACATGATCTGATATGGGTGTGGCTTACGGTCTTGCTTTGTTCACATTGCATTAGCTGTCCTGCTATGCGGTTGTGTGGAAGCTTGGCTGTGAGCTGGATTTCATCACCTTCAGACCGTGTTCACACCATAGTTAGCGCAGTGGTAGGACCCCTTGCCATGCTGAGAACCGTGACGTGGTGCATGTTGGGCTCCGATATCTTCCTGACAGGAATATATTGGCAAAAGTCTCAGCTTTTAACATCTGCTTGTATGACCAGCTAGTATAGTCAGTGGTATATCCGTTTGGTGCACTTTCTTCAGTGACAGGGGTAGATTTAGGGACAGTGGTCTCCCCATACCCCATTTAGAAATCTTCTTTGGATGTGGTTTATGGTCACTTTTTGTGTGTATGTCTAATAGCTTAAATAAGTGGATCCTTTAGGGATCTTTTTAACGTATACCAATAAAAATAACTTTTTTTTAGGGGTCTAATTAATACCATGCTGGATACATATACAATACATTTACCCCCATATTTCAATGTTTATTGATTTTGCTGGATTTATTTAACTTGTATCCAAGCAGTATACAGCTTTGGTCTCTGATCCCAGCAGGTTTTGGCAATCATTGGCAGGAATAAATGATTCTGCTTGATATGTGAGGAGCTTGCAGGATAGGACGGCTGCTTGGTAGCTCTGTAATTGTGGCAGGAACTAATCTTCTGCACTTTTCTGTAACTTCTGCTGTATGGGGACAGACTAGTTGAGGAATGGCTTCTCCTAGGTCTCTGGACTTAATTCACAGATAGATTCTCAGGAGATGCTTTCTTCCTGGAATTCTGGAGGTTGTCTGTGGTTCTCTGCTTCTTTCATCCAGCTGAGGCTGCAGGTACTCAGCCGGAGTATATGATCATGTCTCAGCCGAGACAAGATCCTTGCTGTCTTCCCTATGCAGGGGATCTCACACACACACCTTACTCCTGGCAGGGGGTGGGCTACACTTCCTTCTCCACCCATGCTGCAGGATGTGGGAACAGCCCACTCTGCTCACAGAGGTGGAGCTAAGCTTGAATAATCCATTCCAGCCTAGATACACTAAACTACAACTTGTACCTGGCCAATTCATTGCTGCCACCTGCTGGTGAACCTGGAAAATTACAAGGAACAATTGTATTTAACATAGGTTTTACATGCACATAATGAAATTACATCGAATGACAATATACAGGCTCTTAACAGATAGTAGCGGGGTAGAGGAGTGTAGTAACAGAACTCTGGGGTGTTACATTCCCCCTTACTTTGAGTTATGCCACCCTCGGCTTATGCTTAGGGTGAGAGGATTAAAGGGCTTCTGTCAGCCCACTAAACGTTTTTTTTTTTTTTTTTTAAATAATAATCCCTATACTGCGAGCTCTGCATACATAAGCTAAATAATCATTTTGGTTCAGTAGAATTTGATAAAAAAGCTATTTTTATAATATGTAAATTACCTTGCTACCAGCAAGTAGGGCGGCTACTTGCTGGTAGCAGCCGCATCCTCCGATCCTACAGGCATGAGATTTGGAATTCAAACAGGGCCAGCAGAGAACGATTCCATTCCTTGGCCCTGTCAATCACAATGCGGAGGGGGCGTCATTAGGATCGGAGGATGCGGCTGCTACCAGCAAGTAGCCGCCCTACTTGCTGGTAGCAAGTTAATTTACATATTATAAAAATAGCTTTTTATCAAATTCTACTGAACCAAAATGATTATTTAGCTTATGTATGCAGAGCTCGCAGTATAGGGATTATTATTAAACAAAAACAAAAAAACGGTTTAGTGGGCTGACAGAAGCCCTTTAAGCTCTGTGGTACCCAAATAAATACAAAGTGTTGCATGAGGTACACATTAAGACATACAAAGAGAAACATATAATGGCTACTGTAAGGTTCCTGCCCACATGAGTAGGGTGTCCTAATTAACAGTTTCCCTCTCGGTATACCCAGTGAACCAACGGTCTGCACTAATCAATAACTACTGCTTGACTTTGAAGTATTTTGGCCTAATACCAAAGGAAGCATGGGGGTGTCTTTACTCTGTAATCCCACTATTATGTAATGAAATGCCCATAAATGGAAGGGTGGCTTTATCCTGTATTACCTTCCCTGCACCAAAGTCAAAATATAAGGCTTATAGCACGATCACTATGGTGATTATGGGTAGCAAAAAAGGCTATAAGGTGTAGGTACCATACCTTAGGCAAAGGCACAGAAGGGCGAGGTATCAGATTCTCCATGCGCTTCTGTTAATGTCACAGAAGGAGGGCATAATAATCCCATGAAACTCCTGGAAGACACACCTGCATGGGGGGTTTAGTAGTCCCAATACCAATCCTGGCACATATAGCAAACAGGAAGGAGGGGTATATTATTCTCCTAGCTATTTCCGAGGCAGCGGGGGCACCATTGTAGTTGCTGGACTTACCTTGGACTTATCACTTGTCCTACCTGGGTACCTAGGATACATGACACCAGGAGTAGGCCATTAGTATTAAGCGTCTGCAGAGGCAGTCCATATAAAGAGAACAGAGCTGTAAGGCAAAGTGACACAAAAGCAAGGTGCTACTGATCTGGCTAAGTGCAAAAGTTAGGTGCAATATCACAAAAAGTGCATAAATTCACATTGCGGCATCTGTAAAAGAGTCCATACAATGGGCATAAGTACTTGAACGTTGCTTAACTTGTAAATTTAAGTGCAAAAACATACTGCAAAAATATAATAATAGAGATCACAAAGAGCTCAGGTACACGTTTGAGTCCTTTCTTTGGGTGCAAGCTTGTATCGTTGCATAACCTGTAGATATGTTGAAAAAAACTGTGCAAAACATTATGCATTTATTAGTGCAATCAATACTCAATAATACGCTCAAATATGACTTGAGTCCTTTTAACTGAAGAGCTTTAAGATTTGAGTCCTCTGGAAACAAATAAAAGTCAATTGTAATCCACAGGAAACAATAGAGTTAATTGTAATCCAATAGAAGGGATGTTTATATTTCAAGGAACATTATAAAACAGTAGATAAAAGCACATGAAATGGCAGCAAAAATGAGAACCTTAGTTCCATGAGGCTCTCAAGTTACCTGAGAAATTGGATAAAACAATGTGTAAACTGGGGTGTAAAAAGTTGAAGATGGGGGGAGTCCTTACAAGAGTGGCCATCCAGCTGAGGCTGTAACTAGCAGCAACGGATACAACAAAACTGGCCAACAGTCCCTCAGATTTCAAGACCAGTCCACACTGTGGCTTCCATGAATTCTTTATTTAGGATTAAGAAGCATTTTAGAAAAGGACTTGCAGATCCTCCTCACTACTGGAGCTGCTAAAGCCCATTAGGGGGCGCTCTTGTTTCTGGTAGTTAAAATTCGCAGCAGTTGTGGTGCGCCACTGCCCTCTTGTGGTGTTTTTTGGTAATGACTGAGCAGTCAGCCTGGTAAATGCTGTGGTGACCTGCTGCAAACCGGAATCCCTAGCAAGTGCAGAGGTGGACAAAATCTCTGGCTGGAGAGTCTCTGGAAGGCAAACTGGGGGTGCCTGTGGGAGCTTCCAGGGCAGGATGTATGGTTGCACCCTGGGATTAAAGGTTAATATGGAATTGTTTATCTGACCCACCCGTAGTGTTGGGGGTGCTGCCAGGTCAGGAATTTTTTACTCTGGTTCTGGCTGGGCCCATCCCCTGAACCTTATTTTGCCATCTGGGGTCTCCTGCAAAGAACGGACCCTCCCTGCAGAGCCTGGGTCTTCCTGCCAGGTCTCAGGGGTAAATGCAGGGGATAGTGGCTTGGCCAGGAGGGTCACTCCTGCGGGAAAGGGGCCTTGAATTGCCCGCATTGGAGTGTATTCAACCTGGTCCGCCACATATAGATTGTTTCGGGCCTGAGGCAGGTAAGTGCACTTAACAGAGTGGCAGCCCACGAATACCTTGGCTCCCAAGTAGTTATCTTGGAGGAAGCCCTCTTCTCTCTCTACAGCAAGCGGGCGTGTGGAGCGGGGCCTTTCTGTGCCTAGTAGCTGAGTCAAGTATCACCGGGCGCGGTGTAGGGACAGCTAGGGGCTGGACCAGGGCCTCAAGGAGCGGAACTGCTACAACCTGTTGTTGCGGCCGGGTGGCCAGTTCCGGTGCCTCCTGCTGGTGCTCGGCGATTGTCGTGGCTGACTCGGTCGCTGGAGGCGTAGAAGCGGTCTGCGATGCAGAGATCTCCGAGGTCTGGACAGCTTTGCTGGCTGTGGTTTCCGCAGGAGCGGGCTAGTCGTCAGCGGCGGCCATCTTGTCGTCAGCGTTGGAGGCAATGACCATCTGGTCCCCTATTGGTGTTGGGAGACGCGCCATCTTATTTGCTTCTCTTGTCATGATGAGTGCAAGAAGTGAGGGTGGAGCCTGAGGGGAGGAGTCTTCACTCCCTTGGCTCACATTACAGAGTTCTTGGGGGCGGTCTTTAGTTTTCCCGCCTCCAGGGGGGCGTAGTCATCATTTTCGCTCTCCTGAGAGGGCGTACTTGAGTTTTCCAGCTTCCAAAGGGCATGAAGAAGCGGTGCCATTTCAAAAATGTGGCAAATTAACCCCTGAAGTGTTGGCGCACATGGTTTAGCTCTTTATGTCACTGGAATAAAGGCAATAAAGTCAATTTTCGGGGTATTCACACAGTCTGTAGGCCTTGTAGCAGGAATAGGCACACAATCCAATCCTGTTAGACAGGGATAGGCACACAATCCGATCCTGTCAGTGACACCACTTTTGCAATGACCAGAAACGGGTATGCTGACGCCTCTTATGCAGTGGGCCGGGATATGGGTGGATAATAGTCTGTATTTCTTTGTGACGCCAATTGCAGGGTACTATCCCTGGGCCCTGCCAAGGTGTTATAACGCACGTCCCAGATATGGAATGCCAGAGTGGTGTTATGGCCTATAATGTCTCTATAGGGTAGTGGTAGTTGTGTCAACGGTGTCTCCTACCTGAGTACGGCTGGACTCCTGGCTCACTTGCAATAAATTTGAGTGTAGTGATTGTAGGAGTAATAGAGGAATTTTGCAGCAGAAATGATGTCCAGACCTTTAGGTGAAGTTCAAACGTTTCTTTACTGAAGATAACTTGTATCCAAGCATTATACAGCTTTGGTCTCTGGTCCCAGCAGGTTTTATGCAATCATTGGCAGGAATAAATGCTTCTGCTTGATATGTGAAGAGCTTGCAGGATAGGACAGCTGGTTGGTAGCTCTGTAATTGTGGCAGGAACTAATCTTCTCCACTTTTCTGTAACTTCTGCTGTATAGGGACAGACTAGCTGAGGAGGAATGGCTTCTCCTAGGTCTCTGGACTTAACTCAAAGATAGATTCTCAGGGGATGCTTTCTTCCTGGAATTCTGGAGGTTGTCTGTGGTTCTCTGCTACTTTCATCCAGCTGAGGCTGCAGGTGCTCAGCCTGGGAATATGATCAGGTCTCAGCCGAGACAAGATCCTTACTGTCTTCCCTATCCAGGGGATCTCCTCACACACACACACCCTACTCCTGGCAGGGGGTGGGCTACACTGACTCTAACTTCCTTCTCCACCCATGCTGCAGGATGTAGTAACAGCCCACTCTGCTCACAGAGGGGGAGCTAAGCTGGAAGAATCCATTCCAGCCTAGATACACTAAACTACAACTTGTACCTGGCCAATGCATTGCTGCCACCTGCTGGTGAACCTGGAAAATTACACGGAACAATTGTATTTAACATAGGTTTTACATGCACATTTGTGAAGACATAATGTAAATTACATCTGATGACAATATACAGGCTCTTCACAGATAGTAGCGGGGTAGAGGAGTGTAGTAACACAACTCTGGGGTGTTACACAATGCCCTACAGGAGACACTAAATGAAATACAGCGGACAGACCCAGAGGCCATAGGAGCTTTCCAGGAGGTGGACCAGGACATTATTGTCGGCGCAATACACTGACCTAAAGAATTATTAGGAACACCATACTAATACGGTGTTGGACCCCCTTTTGCCTCCAGAACTGCCTTAATTCTATGTGGCATTGATTCAACAAGGTGATAATAGCATTCTTTAGAAATTTTGGCCCATATTGATATGATAGCATCCTGCAGTTGATGGAGATTTGAGGGATGCACATCCAGGGCACGAAGCTCCCGTTCCACCACATCCCAAAGATGCTCTATTGGGTTGAGATCTGGTGACTGTGGGGGCCATTTTAGTACAGTGAACTTATTGTCATGTTCAAGAAACCAATTTGAAATGAATCGAGCTTTGTAACATGGTGCATTATCCTGCTGGACGTAGCCATTAGAGGATGGGTACATGATGGTCATGAGGGATGGCCAAATTCAGACTCTACCATTTGAATGTCTCAACAGAAATCGAGACTCATCAGACCAGGCAACATTTTTCCAGTTTTCAACAGTCCAATTTTGGTGAGCTTGTGCAAATTGTAGCCTCTTTTTCCTATTTGTAGTGGAGATGAGTGGTACCCGGTGAGGTCTTCTGCTGTTGTAGCCCATCCGCCTCAAGGTTGTGCATGTTGTGGCTTCACAAATGCTTTGCTGCATACCTCGGTTGTAACGAGTGGTTATTTCAGTCAACGTTGCTCTTCTATCAGCTTGAATCAGTCGGCCCATTCTCCTCTGACCTCTAGCATCAACAAGGCATTTTCGCTCACAGGACTGCCGCATACTGGATGTTTTCCCTTTTCTCACCATTCTTTGTAAACCCTAGAAATGGTTGCTCAGTTACTGGGATTTTCACGCACAGATTGTGAAATACTCAGACCGGCCCATCTGGCACCAACAACCATGCCACGCTCAAAATTGCTTACATCACCTTTCTTTCCCATTCTGACATTCAGTTTGGAGTTCAGGCGATTGTCTTGACCAGGACCACAACCCTACATGCATTGAAGCAACTGCCATGTGATTGGTTGACTAGATAATCGCATTAATGAGAAATAGAACAGGTGTTCCTAATAATTCTTTAGGTGAGTGTAGATGCATTACTGAGGGCAATTTAGGGAAATTTTTAATATTTGTAACAGTATTAAGGGGCATTACTGGGGACGCTGGGGACATTTTAATACTGGGGCACTATAGGGGGCATTATTGGGGCATTTTGTAATTTTCTCAGCCTTGCAAAAAGTCCGTGTGACAAACTCTGTAGAAACAAGATGAAGCAGAAAGAACAGGGACGGATTAAGAGCATCATGGGCCTGGTGCTGAAGATTTTAATTTTTACAGAAAATTAAAACGCAACGCAGAGCAATTTTTTATAACACAAATAAAGAGCTATATATTTTTTGCATATGAAATCACCAGCATAGCTGAATAGATGTTGATGTATCAATACCTTGCATACCTTTATAGAATCTGTTCTTTAGCCTTTAGCTTACATTTTTTTATTTTTATTGTAGTTGAGTTGTAAAACACTTATGGGGCCTGGTCTTCAGCAGTGGCCTCCTCACTTCCAGGTCCGCCCCCTCAGCTTCCTCCCGCGGCAACTCCAGCGTTCAGCTCTCCTCCGCTCCCGGCGTCTCAGGATACCACGGTATGTTAAGCGCAGGTTCTGCCTGTCACCTCACGCTGCCTGGGTGAATCGGCCTCCAGGGTCTCGATCCCACGTCTGCCTGGTCAGGATTCCTGTCCTCTCCCCTGCTACACCTTCTTCTGTCTGCTCCCCTTTGTTCACTGGGGCATGTTGTCTTCACTGCTGCATGTGTTCTTCTCCACTTTCCCTTGGGCTAGGTTCGGGCCTGGGCATTTTGCTTTTGCTTTTCTTTTTTTGCGAAAATTCGCATGAACTGCTATTTTCCTAAAAATGCATTATTTAAGATGTTCGCGATTCTTGAAGTGCCGATATTCGCGATTAGATTCGCAATTCGAATATTCGTGATCAACAGTAGCCCGACGCCCCAGGAGGTACTTGCACATCTTTGGGGTGTCTTGTCACACGTTCCCGTACATAGATTTCGCTTGTTCTGAAGCCGCGTATGTCGGACGCCTGCGGCTTCGCGCATGCAGAGCGCTGCGTTCTGGACGCTCAGGTCTGAACCCAACATTGAGCAGCCCACCTACCCGCGGTGAGTTGAGGCATTGGTCTGCACCTGCATCCTGCAGGTCACGGTTTCTTCGATCTGCGGGTGGGTGTGTGGTTCATGAGCCTAATTTACACCTTTTTCCGTCCCCTAGATGTAGCATGTTCTTCCTCCAGCTACTGTGGAGCCTTGTCCTGTGCTCTGAGTGTGACAGTCTACGCAGTCGCTAGTACATGCATCACAGGCCTCACCTCAGGTTGTCCATTTCTCTTACACTGCGGCCCTCGGTCCCTCCGAGTGTTCCCAGCTCACAGCATTCTCGCCATTTTCCCTGTCGTTGCTTGGTCTTCCCGGATCGCCCGGGCTCTCTCTCTTACACAGTGTCCGTCCTGTCTCAAGCCTTGGATCGCCCAGGGTCGTTTCTCTCCGGTTCGCCCGGTCCACGTATTTGTCTCCTGGATCGCCCAGGTCTCTTCCCTAGTTTGCCTGGGGTTCTTCTTCTTTTCCCTGGATTGCCCAGGTCTCTTCCCTAGTTCGCCTGGGGTTCTTCTTTCTCCTGGATCGCCCAGGTCTCTGCCCCAGTTCGCCTGGGGTTCCTCCTTCCTCCTGGATCGCCCAGCTCTGTTTTTCAGTTTCTCGGCCACCTGGTCTCTCTGCAATTCACGGGTGTGGGTTGTCCAGGCTCCGGGCTTCCAGTCGGCATGTCCCTTGTACCCCTGGGTCATGTCTCAGGCTCTTTCATTCCCTGGGCCAGCCTGGTCGACTGATCCTCTTTAGCGTCTTACCTGTCACCGCTTCCTTTGGGGGATCGCCTCCCGTCTCTCTTCCCAGCTGTCGGTCATCCAGTCCTCATATGCGTTATCTTCAGATCACAGGTTCGGTACGTTTTGTCGGCTCACGTAAGTCAAGGGTTAAAAATCCTTTCTAAGGTAAGTTCAGGTCATGTTCGGTCCCTCTGAGGACCGTATTTTTGTTTGTTTTTCTCTTCTCTTCTGAAGGTCTGGGTTTTTCTTTAGCTTACCGGTACGTAATCGGACTCAGATCTCCTGTTCTTTGGTCGGGCTTCTTCTGGTAAGTATTTTAATTGTTTCGTTTCCCTCACCTTTCATCTTCGTTTTCGACTGTTCCTTCGCGTCCGCAGCTTCGTTTCCCCTCTCATTTACTTTTCCGCAGGTCAAGGATGTCGCACGTGTCAGAGATGGAAGACAATATTTCCCTTCCTGGAACATCGGCTTCTGGTCACTCCGTCAGCGCTTCCTTGCGGAGCTGGACTGTGCCTAGGCTGATCACCAAGCTCAACCGCAGGGGGATTCGTCATCCCGCATCAGCCCGCAAGGCGGAATTATACCGCTTGTTGATGACAGCCCCGAGTTCAGTGGAAAGTCAGTCTAGCTCTCCTACCATCCAGCAAGCCTTGTCCCAGATTCAGTCCTCTATTAGCGGGCTTGCCAGTTCTCTATGCGACATTCAGGCCAGGGTTGCAGCCCTCGAGTCCAGACCCTCGGCAATCCCACCCTCCCCAGTGGTGGCACCCTCCCCACCTCCAGATGTGGCAGGTAGGCCAGCTTCTGGTCCTCTGATTGCCCCGTCTCACTTCATCCCCGAGCATATCAAGAAGGACCTCTTGGCTGGGAAGGATGTGAATTTGGCCTCCATCCTTATCGCCTCCCAGGACATCTCGGAGAATCGGATCATTAATTGCGGGGAGGTTTCGGTGGTCTTGAAGGCCAAAGACGCCAGACTTAACCGCAAACTGTCCATTCCCGAGTTTGTCCTGGCCTTTAGCCTGTATCGGGACATTGTTTGTTCTGCCAATCCATCCAGGAGGGAGGAGCTTGATACCTACCTGTATCGGGTGTCGGACCTGGGCCACAAGTACGGTGGCTCAGCGTTCTACGATTACCACAGGTCCTTTTCCGCTAAGGCGGCAGCAGCCCTGTCGCAGTTTCAGTTCATGACTAATTGGGCTGATCTCGACATGGAGCTGTTCTGCCATCATTTCGCCGGTCTCAGAGCTCCCTCCTGCACCTCTTGCCAGTCCATATTCCATTCCTCTGACTGGTGTCCCGATCAGGCTCCTCCTTCCCAGCCGGGAGCTGCTCCTAGTACTTCCGGGGCCACCAAGTCCTCGGCAACTCTGGACAAACTAGGCAGACAAATTGTCTATTTAGGTAGCAGCCAGGTCTGCAACAATTTCAATGCTGGGGGTTGTGCCTTTAACGCCTGTCGAGCGCTTCACATCTGCTCGGCATGCTTTCGGGCCCATCCGCGTTCGGCCTGTACCAGGAAATCTTCCAAGAGCTCTTGACTAGCCGACATTGATGTAGATCTTCTGGCTGTTCTGCTGCAGGATCACCCAGACCGTCTCTTCGTGGCCTTCCTCTTGGCCGGGTTCAAGGAGGGCTTCCATACAGGGCTCATCACCCTGCCTCTCGGGTCATGGGAGGGTCCCAATTTGCGCTCGGCGTTCAGTGACCCGGAGGCTGTGGATGCCCTCCTTCGATCCGAAGTGGAAAAGGGTTTTATTATTGGTCCCTTTCTCCACATCCCGTTCCAGTCCTGGCGGATCAACCCTATTGGGCTGGTTGTGAAGCAATCTTCCAATAAAAAACGCCTCATCTACGACCTGTCAGCGCCTCATATGTCATCCACCCCAAGCCTGATTTCTCTTATTCCCTCTGAGGAGTATTCTATGCAATACTCATCAGTTGAAGCCATTCAGCTCATTCTCCAGTCGGGGGTTGGGTTTTGGCTTGCCAAGGTAGACATAGCCAATGCCTTCAAGCTTCTCCCGGTCCACCCGCATCTTTGGAGGTACTATGGTATCAATTGGTCGGACAGGTTTTATTTTGCCAACTGCTTAACCTTTGGGTCCAAGAGCAGCCCCTGGCTGTTCGACGAGTTTGCCAGGGCTCTCCATTGGATCCTGGTGCATCACGGAGGTCTTCCCATGGTAATTCATTACCTGGACGACTTTTTGCTCATTGAGAACCCTCATCCAGTCCCCTCAATCCCCGCTACCCTCTTGGAGTTCTTCTCCCTCCTCCAGGTGCCCGTGGCCTCCACCAAGACCGAGGGCCCTGCCACCAGGGTGACCTTTTTGGGTATCTCGTTAGATTCTGTCAAGATGGAGGCTAGTCTGCCACCTGAAAAGTTGACCAAGATCCACTCTGCCATCTCCCGGGCGGTCAGCGCTCTGTCCCTGACCAAGGCGGAGCTTCAGTCCTTACTGGGTCTGCTTAATCACGCCACGAAGATCATGCCCCAGGGCCGGTCTTTCCTGGCCAGCCTGTTGCATCTTCTTTCCACAGTTCATGACCAGGATTCTGTTGTCCACCTGGACTGCCACGCCATCTCGGACCTTGCCATGTGGAACACCTTCCTTTCGGATTTGAACGGCATTTCCCTCTTCGTTCCACGCTGGGACTCGGCTTCTCCAATTATTTTCTCGGACGCAGCCGGTTCCATCGGCTTTGCCGATATCTTCAGGTCCCACTGGCTGGCGGCCAGGTGGCCTCCGGAAATCCAAGCAGAACCAGCTGCCATCAGTTCTTCTCCCCTCCTGGAATTGTATCCCATCGTGGCTGCCGCCTTGGTCTGGGGCAGCTCCTGGTCCAACTTGCCAGTTTTGTTAGTCACGGACAACCAGTCCCTGGTTGATATCATCAATTCGGGCAGGTCCAGATCTCTCCGGGTCATGGCCCTGCTGCGGAAATTAGTGTGGCTATCCCTCACCCACAACTTCCATGTCCGTTGTGCTCACATTCCAGGGGATTCCAACACTGCCGCTGATGCCCTCTCCCGTTTCTGTTTTTCCACTTTCTTTCAGGAAATGCCCGAAGCGGATCGTTCCGGCTCTCAGGTTCCTCCACTCAGCTCATTCATCCTGGATTAGCATCTCTGGTGGTCCAGGCAGAGAGACTGGTCGAGGGTTATCTGTCTCAAAACACAGCTAGGAATTATCGGGCCAGGTTTACAGCTTTCAGCAAGTTTGCTCGAGAGTTCCCAAGGGGTCAGCTGGAGGAAACCTCATATGTCATGAGGGTTCCATCCTTGCTTCACAAGCCATCAAAGCAACACTCAGGGGTCTGCAGAAGAAGGGGAAGGGTCCGCGCACCCGTAGACTGCCGGTGTCGGGAGAATTGTTCAGAGCCCTATCCTCGGCCTTAGACGGCAGTCCTTTTGGGCCCTCTCTCAGCACGGTTCTGAAGGCGGCTATTTACCTCGGGTTCTACGGCTTCCTCAGGCCTGGTGAATTCACGTCGAGCTCCGGGCGTCATAGCTTCCTCCAGAAACGCCACCTAGTCTGGTCCGCAGACCATTTTGTCCTCCATCTCCCGTCCTCCAAAACCAACCAGTCTGGTCCTCCCACGGTGATTAAATTTTTCCCTTCAGGTAACCGTTGGTGCCCAGTCAAGGTTCTGTGGCAATTATCATCCTGCTTCTCGGTCTCTCCACCAGACTCCCCTCTTCTGCCTTGTGTAGGTAAGCCACTCACCACTTCGAAATTCATGTCCCTCGTCCGGTCCCTGATGCAGGGGTTGGGTCACGACCCCAGTACTATTTCAGGTCATTCCTTCCGCATTGGGGCTGCGTCGGCAGCTTCTAAGCATCAGGTCCCCGCATATGTCATTGCTGCATGGGGCGTTGGCATTCGTCCTGTTTCGCCCGTTATATTCCAGACCCCCAGGCAGAAATCTCTCAGGCCTTCCGTACACTGGCTTTGTAATATTCAATAAAACTATGTTACCTATTCAGAGTCTTTGGCCCCTTTTCTTGGCGTACCCACGTTCGTGGCTCCCGACACACCCCAGCCACTAGGTTCAGGGTTAAGGGTTTCCCCTTTCCCACTTCTACCATCCTTAGCCCTGACCACAAATGGTTAAGGCTGCAGCGCAGCCTGTAATTGTGGGAGGGGCATGCAGCATTTAAGCCGGTACTCACCTCCTCTCCAGCCTGGCGTTCCAGCGGCGTGCCCCTCCCTCCCGCCCCTTTTTTTCCACTCTCACCTTGGGTATGCCCCCTTTTCTTGGCGTACCCACCACACCCGGCACACCCCAGCCACTAGGTTCAGGGTTAAGGGTTTCCCCTTTGCCACTTCTACCATCCTTAGCCCTGACCACAATAATGCACATAACATATCCTCATGCACATCCTCTTGAAATATATATCACAAAAAGACAAGCATTATTGCCTTCTTGTCAACGTCAGTAGACTCATCAACTTGGATTGCGTACCACGGTGACTCATTAATCCTCTCAAACAATTGTACCTCAATGTCCTCTGCAATTTCATCAATTCGTCTAGTTATGGTGCTAGCCAAAAGAGGAACCTGTGCTATCTGATAAGTGTAGCCTCTCCTAAAAGCTCACGGAAGATGTCCTTAGCGGCAGGCAGGATCAACTCTTCACCAATAGTAAAGGGCTTCTTAGCCTTGGCAATGCGGTTAGCCACTAAGAATGATGCTTTCAGTGCAGACACATTTGATGATGAGGTGGTCTTCAGTAATTGCTTCTGTCCTTCATATTCATGTTTTTTTTCTTTCAAAAACTCCAAAGGCTTGTCTTTTGATGCATGGTGCTTGGTTTCTAAGTGGCGTGGCAGTTTTGAAGGCTTCATGGCCTCGTTGGCTAGTCGTTCGCCAAATATTACACACAGCGGGTTTGGGGCATGTGAATCACCTGTTGCGATAAACCCGTAATTTAAGTAGGACTCTTGATATTCTCTTTTAAATGCAGCTTTCTTTTTTTTGTCCACTTGTTTCTTTTTCGCGCCTAGTATGTATTCACTTGACTTATACACAAGTTCAACAGGACTATTCTTGTTCTTCTATTTGGCGCATGGCCCTAATAAATTGAATCTTCTTGATTTTCTTTTTTAACTATTACTTCTACTTACACTAGTGCTCCAGAGTCTCTGTCTGTCTCTCCCTCTCTCAAACTACTTATTTTTCTTTCTTCTCTCTCTCTTCTAATCTTCTGAGATCTCCAGGCTCTGTGCTCTGTCAGCCGCCGCCCAGGAGTAGCAGGCACGCGCAGGCAGGAAGCTGGTCGGGGTCCAAGCGTACGACAGGCAGAGGCAGAGCCTGAAGGCAGCGTGCATGCCATGTGATCATCAGCGTCATCCCTGCCTGGCTGCCCTGTGTATGCCTGTGAGTAACTTGTGCCGCCGTACCTGCCCCCCTGCGCTTCCCGGCCCCGCCCTGCAGCCTCCATCACCTCTCTGTGTGCCGCGCTGCTATTGCAGGCAGCGGCACGCCCGGGATGTTCTCTGGCAGGTCTAGGGGGGTTTGAACCCCCCTATCCCCCCCTTATCTACGCCCCTGCGTGTAGCATAGTATAGGTATAGTCAGTGCCATATATGAACAGGGGCGGACTGAGCGGTCGGGCACATCGGACGTGGTCTGAGGGCCTGGCCGGGGAGGGGGCCCGCCGGCCGGCCTTTGGGGTGTGCGGTGCGGAGCTGGCGGCAGCGGGGCACAGGGAGATGAGCGCTTCCATTGTGGAAGCTCTCATCTCCAGTCATCTGTATCGCCGTATCGACAGCGATACAGATGCCTGTGCTGCGGCAGGGGAGGGAGAGACGTGTCCTTTTCCCTTCCTCTGATAGGCTGCAGGCACACTCAGGCCGGGAGAGGCCTGCATCGCATCGCTGACATGGAGGTAAGTATGTGTGTTTTTATTTATTTATATATATACGATGCTGTTATTACTGACACAGGGGGCTATTACTGGCACGGAGGGGGCAATTACTGGCACAGGGGGCTATTACTGGCACAGGGGGGGTTATTACTAGCACAGGGGGCTATTACTGGCACAGGGGGCTATTAATGGCATGCAGGGGGCTATTATTGGCATGGAGGGGGCTAATACTGGCACAAAAGGGCTATTACTGGCACACAGGGGGGTTATTACTGGCACAGGGGGCTATTACTGGCACACAGGGGGCTATTACTGGCACAGGGGGATATTACTGGCACAGGGGGGCTATTACTGGCACAGGGGGCTATTACTGGCACGCAGGGGGCTATTACTGGCACGGAGGGGACTATTACTGGCACAGGGGGCTAATACTGGCACACAGGGGCTATTACTGGCACGCAGGGGGGTTATTACTGGCACGTAGGGGGGTTATTACTGGCACAGGGGGCTATTACTGGCACAGGGGGCTATTACTGGCACAGGGGGCTATTACTGGCACGCAGGGGGCTATTACTGGCACAGAGGGGGCTATTATTGGCACAGGGGGCTATTACTGGCATGCAGGGGGGTTATTACTGGCACAGGGGGGCTATTACTGGCACGCATGGGGCTATTACTGGCATGGGGGGGCTGTTATTACTGGCAAGGGGAGCTGTTATTACTGGCACGGGGGGCTGTTATTACTGGCACGGGGGGCTGTTATTACTGGCACGGGGGGACTGTTATTAATACTGGCATGGGGGGGCTGTTATTAATACTGGCACATGATTGGGGGCACTATAGGGGCATCTACTCAGGCCACAAAGAAGGGGTATTTTATATGGGCGCTCTGTACAGTACAATTTTATACTGGGACACATTATGGTGGGTACTATGGGGAAGGGGGGAAAGGAGTACTATGGGATCATCTACGGGGGGCACTAAGAAGGGGTATTTTATACTTGCAAATTATGGGGGACACTGAGGGCATCTACTGGAGCATTTTATACTGGTACATTATGGGGGGCACTAGGAGGAAGGAGGGTGTGGAGCACCATGGGGGCATTTACTTTGGGCACTATATAGGGGTATTTTATACTGGGACATTATGGGGGCACTATGGGGACATTAGCTCAACTGGGGGCATTACAAGGGGGTATTTTTTGCACTGTCACATTATAAGGCGAATTATTTCTTCTGGGGGGGCTTTATTACTCCCCCATGGTATGACCCCCTAGTAGCAGCACCAGCCTCTCCCTGCTCTGCTATTCCTCTGCCCCTTCTCCATATCCTTATTATGAAATCTTTCTCATTAGGATAAAACACAACATCAGCTCCACCGAGCCCCCGGCCAAAGTGTTGAAGTGGTGTCCGAGATCCCCAAGGCCCAAGCCAAATAATTGTAAGTTTTCATGTGGAAAATGTTTGTTATACACATATAGCCTAGATTAGACTGTGCCACACAATGTACAGTATAGCGCTACACTGTGCCCAGGGCCGGCCTTAGGTGTTCAGGCGCCCTGTGCGAGCTAACCTTGTGGTGCCTGTGCAGTGCGGGCCACGGCAGCTACGCTCTGTCTCCAGCAGCCACTGGTCTGCCGTCTGCTCTCTTAAAGGGACAGGCAGGCCAGTCAGGCAGCAGAGAGAGCGGAGCTCAAAGCGTCCGCGAGCCCCGCCCCTCCTCACTCCTTCAGTCCGGACCGGAGCGCTACCTGTGTCACACTGTGACTGTGTAAGTCCGCCGCCCGCCTGCAGGCCCTGCAGAATAAAGATTCGCGTCACAGCGGGCTGTCGGCCCTGACTGTGCCACACAATATACAGTATACCATTGTTTTGTGGCGGCGGACAGAAAAAAATCTGGAAGTGCCCCTCCCGAGACCACTTGAATATGACAAACGGGGAAATCCCTCAGGAGGTTTCTACGCTATTCTATTAATTGTTTTGAAATTAGGTGGTCACTAGGACCTGAGCGTAACTTTGCAACCTAACTGACTAATTTTAAATCCTGGATCCGCCACTGTCCCCAGCCTGCTGCTTGTGATAGGTAGCTCGGCCGCCAGTGGCAATGCCCTCTGCCTCAGCAACATGGGCTCAGGGAAGGCCACAGGGGCGTGACGAGCGGTGCCGCGGCAGCGGGAAGCAGGAGACAGAAGTGCAGCCGCAGGACCTACCTAGAGGTGAGCTGACTGACTGTGTGTCAGCCGCCCTCAGCCAGAGCCCCAGGTTGATAAATTATAGCACTTTTGTTCTTTGTGTAGTGCGTGGCTGGAGGCGGGACATGGGCGTGGCTGGAGGTGGGACATGGGCGTGGCTGGAGGTGGGACAGGGGTGTGGCTGGAGGTGGGACATGGGTGGGGCCTGGAAGGGGGCCCTTGGTTTATCTTGCCGGGGGCCTTGAAGCTGGGTTCAGACCTGAGCGTTCGCGATGGAGCGCTCTGTATGCGCGATTGTACGGGCGTTTGCAATCGCCCATACAGAGACAAGCGAATGCCCACTGTCGCGCGTTCCCACTGAAGTCTATGTACGGGAGCGCACGACAAGACGCCCCAAAGAAGCTCATGTACTTCTTGGGGCGTCGGGCGTTTTACAGCGCGATCGTACGCGCTGTAAAACGCTCAGGTGAGAACCATTCCCATAGGAAATCATTGGTTCTTGCCTGTTGAGCGTTTTACAGAGCGTAGGAACGCGCTGGAAAACGCTCAGGTCTGAACCCAGCCTGAGGGTTCTCAGTCCGCCCCTGTATATGAATCTGTAATTCTAGGTTCAGGGAGGAAGAGACTTCATCCCTGTTCAGTGGATGTTGTATTCGCTCTAGCCGAGACACCGTACAATTGCTGCGGACCTTTTCACAGCCAGGGAGAAGATGAGCTGTTCTTGCGAGACTAGGTCATTCTTGCAAGAACAGCTCATCCTCTCCCTGGCTGAGAAGAGGTCTGCAGCAATTGTACGGTGTCTCGGCTAGAGCGAATACTACGTCCACTGAGCAGGGATGAAGTCTTCTCTAATACCAGAATTTTGAGTTTGATACCAAAAAAAGTATAGCAACACCAATTCGATAACATGCAAAAAACGTGTGAGTATTTTTTTATTTTTACTTTTTGCAAAGTATCAATTGCCCATTATGTGAGTAGGTACTTGATGGGGTCACTTACTATTAATGTAAAGCAAATAGAGGTCTAAATGGATAAAGCCTTGTGCCTCATATTAATAGTAACACCAGCAAGTACTTCCTGACATAATGGACATTGAGCAGCATGGGGTTAATGTGTGGGTTGGTGTTGGGTACTACAGTATGATAAGGTTACTGGCTATTAATGTGAGGCACATGGAGTCTAAATTGATGAAACCATGTGCCACATATTAATAGCAACCTCGTCAAGTACCCCGCTTAACATAATGGGCAACATGGGGTTAATGGCATCAGGTACATGCTGGAGTAACTTGCTGTTAATATGAGGCACATTGCTTTATCAAGTTGGACCTGCATGTGCCTCACATTAACAGTAAGTAACCTCATTATGTGTACCTCATATTAATGGTTAACCCAATGTTGCCCATTATTTGATGAGTTGCTTGGGGGCCACTTACTTTTAATCTGAGGTACATGGGGGTACTAATGTAATAGCACCATGTACCTCAGATTAATAATAGGTGACCCCATCTGTGGGACAGTTTGTGGGTACCTGCGCTTTTCAGATCACTAATGGCTGGGGACTGGACAGTGGCGGATCCAGAGCCTGGTCTCGGGAGGGGCACTTCCATATTGTTTTGTGGCGGCGGACAGAAAATAATGTGGTGCTTATAGAACAGACTATTTTATTTAACCTGTGTGAGCAGAAGAAATGCTCTGTCTATAACTAAGGACTATCAGGGTATATTATATACAGGGCGTTATAACTGAGGAGGGGTATCAGGGGGCATTATACAGGGGGTAATATAACTGAGGGGTATCAGGGGACATTATACAGGGGGTAATATAACTGAGGGGTGTCAGGGTACATTATACAGTGGTAATATAACTGAGGGGTATCAGGGGACATTATACAGGGGGTAATATAACTGAGGGGTATCAGGGGACATTATACAGGGGGTAATATAACTGAGGGGTATCAGGGGACATTATACAGTGGTAATATAACTGAGGGGTATCAGGGGACATTATACAGGGGGTAATATAACTAAGGGGTATCAGGGGACATTATACAGGGGGTAATATAACTGAGGGGTGTCAGGGTACATTAAACAAGGGGGTAATATAACTGAGGGGTATCAGGGGACATTATACAGGGGTAATATAACTGAGGGGTATCAGGGTACATTATGCAGTGGTAATATAACTGAGGGGTATCAGGGTACATTATACAGTGGTAATATAACTGAGGGGTATCAGGGTACATTATACAGTGGTAATATAAATGAGGGGTATTAGGGTCAATTATACAAGGGGTAATAGAGCTATCAGGGAACATTTTACAGGGGTAATATAACTGAGGGGGAGCATGGCACATTATACTGTGGAAATATAACTGAGGAGGGCTACCAGGGACATTTTACAGGGGTAATATAACTGAGGGGTATCAGGGTATATTATACAGGGGGTAATATAACTGAGGGGTATCAGGGTTTATTATACAGTGGTAATATAACTGAGGGGTATCAGGGTACATTATACAGTGGTAATATAACTGAGGGGTATTAGGGCAAATTATACAAGGGGTAAAATAACTGAGAAGGGCTATCAGCGGACATTTTACAGGGGTAATATAACTGAGGGGTATCAGGGTAAATTATACAGGGGTAATATAACTGAGGGGGAGCATGGCACATTATACAGTGGTAATATAACTGAGGGGTATCAGGGTACATTATACAGTGGCAATATAACTGAGGGGTATCAGGGTACATTATATAGGGGGTAATATAACTGAGGGGTATCAGGGTAAATTATACAAGGGGTAATATAACTGAGAAGGGCTATCAGGGAACATTTTACAGGGGTAATATAACTGAGGGGTATCAGGGTATATTATACAGTGGTAATATAACTGAGGGGTATCAGGGTACATTATACAGGGGGTAATATAACTGAGGGGTATCAGGATATATTATACAGGGGGTTATATAACTGAGGGGTATCAGGGTATATTATACAGTGGGAATATAACTGAGGGGTATTAGGGTAAATTATACAAGGGGTAAAATAAGTGAGAAGGGCTATCAGGGGACATTTTACAGGGGTAATATAACTGAGGGGTATCAGGGTAAATTATACAGGGATAATATAACTGAGGGGGGTCATGGCACATTATACAGTGGTAATATAACTGAGGGGTATCAGGGTACATTATACAGTGGTAATATAACTGAGGGGTATCAGGGTAAATTATACAGGGGGTAATATAACTGAGAAGGGCTATTAGGGGACATTTTACAGGGGTATTATAACTGAGGGGGAGCATGGCACATTATACAGTGGTAATATAACTGTGGAGGGCTATCAGGGACATTATACAGGGGTAATATATAAGTTATATTACCCCTGTATAATGTACCCTGATACCCCTCAGTTATATTAACCCCTGTATAATGTCTCCTGATATCCCTCAGTTATATTACCACTGCATAAAGTCCCCTGATACCCCTCAGTTATATTACCCCCGGTATAATGTACCTTGATACCCCTCAGTTATATTACCCCCTGTATAATGTACCCTGATACCCCTCAGTTATATTACCACTGTATAATATACCCTGATACCCCTCAGTTATATTACCCCCGGTATAATGTACCCTGATACCCCTCAGTTATATTACCCCCTGTATAATGTACCCTGATACCCCTCAGTTATATTACCCCGTGTATAATGTACCCTGATACCCCTCAGTTATATTACCACTGTATAATATACCCTGATACCCCTCAGTTATATTACCACTGTATAATATACCCTGATACCCCTCAGTTATATTTCCACTGTAAAATATATATTCACAGTTTGACCATAATCCTGTTCGGGGATTCTATAGTGGAATGTGGTCATAAGTAGTAGAGGTTCACAGTAATCCCATCATTCTAAAATATAACTTTTAATATTTATATATAAAACAGTTGGTACACCCTTCAAAGTATATTAATTAAATAAAAAAAGAAAAAGAAAATCAGAATCTAGGGGCAGATATAACTTGCAATATAGCAGTTCGGTTAATTAGAGATTTTCCTAAGTCATGACGTAAAGTCATGATTTTATTAAAGACACGGAGGCGAGTATTTGCTTAACTCTTTCTTTACTGAAAAACAGCAGCAAAGACAATTGAAGAAAAAACCATAAGAATATCCATGGTAACAGCTCCACCCCTTCTACCCCTATATAAGGGACATCACTGGCTGGACACTTCCTCTTTCTTTGCAGTCTTCAACGGCGAAAACTGGACTCTGGAACGGACAGTAACAACCGGAACAGCAGCCGTAGAACAGTCAAACGGAACCTCTGGAAGGTGAACATCAGACGATGGATGACCAAAGTGCATCAACCTGGAGGGAAGAGAAAAAACAAACATCATGGCAGCAACTCACCCAACTGCATTGCTTCCGAACAAGCACAGCAGCCCAAGTACTTCACATGCCGTAACAGACAGATAAATAATATGGAACAGTATAAAGACTCTAAAAACCCAGCAGGGAGGGATGAAACTGCAATGGGCGGGAAATACTCGCCTCCGTGTCTTTAATAAAATCATGACTTTACGTCATGACTTAGGAAAATCTCTAATTTTATTACAAGACACGGAGGCTCATATTTGCAAGTTTAAAGCTGGTCAATAACTGAAGCAAACACGTGAGGATCTGGCCTGAAATAGAATTCCCGAAAGGTAGAGACTCGGGACCAATCTGCCAACCGCATGACATCCTCCAAACGGGCACCAGCCACCGACAAAGAAGTAGCCGCTGCTCCCCGCACCGAATGCGCGATGAAGATGGAAGTATCAACACCAGAGAGGGAAAGGATCCACTTAACCCAACGGGAAAGCGTAACACTGGTAACCGGGGAAAAAGGGCGACGAAAAGAGATGAACAACTGCGGGGAATCCCGAGAGCGAAAAGCTACGGTGCGAGACTCTTACTCCCGCAAACAAGCCACGGGGCACAGCTGCAGAGAAGAAGGAAAAGACGGGTAAGTAACCGACTTGATACCTGTCTTAGTGCGACGGGATATATTGAAAAGTACCCCATGAGGCGTAAAATAACGCGCGTCAATATCTAAAGCCCGTACGTCCGAGACGCGCTTACAAGATACTAAACAAAGAAGGGTCACCAACTTGGCAGATAACTGCCGAAGAGACAGCAACGAATTGACGGGGCCAACCCTCCAGAAACCGGAGAACCGTCGCAACGTCCCAAGTGGTAGAGAAACGCGGCCTAGGAGGACGCGACAATCGAGACCCACGCAACAGACGACAGATCAACGGGTGTTGACCAGCGGGGCAACCATCAAATCCGGAATGTCTAGCAGAAATCGCCGAGCGGTAGACGTTCAGGGTACGGTAAGCTTTACCCGCCTCAAAGAGAGAAGTGAGGAACTGAAGAACCGCGACTACAGGGGCGTGAACGGGATCCAAGTCCCGTGGATCGCACCAACGAACCCAGACGTCCCAAGCCGCCTGGTAGGCTCGTCTAGTGCCTGGAGCCCAAGCCGACTCCAACAGTTGTCTGGTTGCTGTGGAAAACTCAGAAGAATCCCAGGGCCCCCTGAAACCCGGCAAGCTAGAAGCTGCAGAGAGCCGTCTAGCAGAAGAGGATGAAGGCGACCAAAAGGGTCGAGCAAAAGCTGTGGAAACGACTGCAGGAGTCGAGGCTCCTCCGCAAGAAGATGCAGCAACTGAGGAAACCACGATTGCGTTTGCCAGAAGGGAACCACAAGGACCAACTGAGCCATCTGGCGACGGACCTGGGCGAGTACCCGAGGGATGAGAGCGAACGGAGGAAAGGCATAATGGAGGGGACCCCCCCAGTTCTGGAGGAAAGCATCCACGGCCTCTGCCTGAGGATCCGGACGCCAACTGAAGTACCTGGGCAGTTGCGTGTTCAGGCGAGACGCGAACAGATCGATGCAACATGGGCCCCAAAGAGACACAATATCTCGGAAGACCCCCGGATCCAACCGCCAGTCGCTGGAGTCCGAAATGCAACGAGAACTCCAGTCGGCCAATGTGTTGTGGAGTCCTGGAATGTACTCCGCCACCACCGAAATTCCCCTGGAAAGACAAAACTCCCAAAAATCTTTGGCCAGATAGGCCAAAACCCTGGACCGCGTTCCCCCCAGGCAATTCACGTAACGGACCGCAGAGACGTTGTCCATACGAAGGCGAATACACGCCCGTACGGACCCCTGAGCAAAGCTGCGGATCGCGAAAGAATCCGCTAAGAGTTCCAGGGCATTGATGTGAAGATGAGCCTCCTCCGGAGACCATGCTCCACCCGTGGATACTCCCTGACAGTGTGCTCCCCACCCCCTCAGACTGGCATCTGACTCGATGACCAGATCCGGAAGAGGACCGAATATCGCTCGACCATTCCATACCGACAAGTTGTGTATCCACCACGTCAATTCGTCCCTGGTCTCCGTGTCCAAGACAAGAGTGTCTGAATAAGAGGCCCCTGCCCGAAGGTGAGCAATCTTCAGCCTCTGTAGAGCCCGATAATGAAGAGGGGCAGGGAATATCGCCTGAATGGAGGAAGTGAGGAGACCGATCAGGCGAGCAAGGTGACGGAGAGATAACTGAGGAAGCAAGAGAGCATGCCGAATTTCCTTGCGTATTGATTTGACCTTGGCTAAGGGCAGACTGAGGGACTGATCCAAAGAGTTCACGGAGAAACCGAGAAACTCTACCGAGGTGTCCGGGACCAGACATGATTTTTCTAAGTTGAGAACAAAACCCAGCCCCTGAAGCAGGGACTTGGCCATCTCTAAATGATACAACAGAAGGGAAGGATTCTGGGCCATGATCAGGATGTCGTCCAAATAAAAAATTAGACGCACCCCTCTCGCCCTGAGCCAAGCCACTACCGGCTTCATGATCTTCGTAAAGCACCACGGGGCGGATGACAGGCCAAACGGGAGGCACGTAAACCGCCAAGTCTGGCCGTTCCATAAGAACTGCAGGAGATCTCGAGATGGAGGAGCTACTGGGACCGTTAAATACGCATCCTTCAGATCCAGTTTGACAAACCAGTCTCCCGGCAAAAGCATATCCCGGAGCAGATGGATGCCCTCCATCTTGAAATGCCTGTAGCGAACGAAGACATTGAGATGTTTGAGATTTATGACTGGCCGAAACTGGCCACCTTTCTTTTGTACCAGGAAGATACTGCTCAAAACCCCTGAGAAGGGATTGGGAGACAATTCTATGGCCCCTTTGAATAGAAGGGATGACAGTTCTGAATCTAGGAGCGACCGGTCCGAGGTCGGACCCCCCCAAACAGCGGGAAGGCCCTGAGGGGTGGATACTAGCTCGATGGTAAAACCCCGGACCGTAGACAGGACCCACTGGTCTGAGGTGATTCCTGACCACACATGGAAAAAGTGACGGAGTCTTCCCCCAACCTGCTGGGAACTCAGGGGCGGCACACAAGGAGGACTTACCATATGGGCGCCTTGAGCCCGGAGTGCCACGGAAACCTCTGGAATGGGAAGGACCTCCGCGGGACGGAAAGAAGGTGGGTTGGTACCTGGAGTCCTGCAGCGACTGTCGATAAGTAAAGGAGCCACGGCCCGTGCCTTTGGGCTGAAAGTTGGAGCGGCCGGACAATCGGCCCCTAGGATTGCCGGCCCTGGAGGAAAAACGCGCCTGAAAGACGCGGCGCATAGAGCTCTGCGCTTTATCAAGGGCCGTAAAGGCGCCAACATACTTCCCCAACTCTTTTATGAAGGGGTCCCCAAACAATAGGCCTTGCGCCTCTTTCCCGGATTCAGTCAGGGATAAATTTGCCAATTTAGGCTCGATTTTCATTAAAATGGCCTTTCTTCTTTCAATGGCTATAGAAGTATTAACATTGCCAGCTAGGCAAATCGCTCTTTGGGCCCAACCGCTAAGATCCTCAGGATCTACCTGGGTGCCCGCTGCCTTAGCAGATTCGGCTAGGTCAAAAATTTTGGCCAGCGGACCTGTCATATCCAGTAATTTATCCTGACAGGCCTTTAATGCAGAGTCTAAGCCTTTACGCGGGTTGAACCCCGTTTTGGCTAGAAATTGCACCACTTTTGGGTCCACACTAGGTGTCTCACAAATTTTGTGGGGGATCAGGGGACGTGGGCACTCTGCCCGAAGCTTACTGCGAGCTTCCTTGGAGAGGGGAGTACGAATCCTTGCTTCCAAATATTGCGCCACATGAGTGGCGGGAAGCCATTCTGAGGACCTAGGATGGTGTAACTGGTCCGGATTAAATAGGGGGTCACCCATGGGATCCAGAATAATGTCCTTGCCGGACTCTAAAGGGTCTATATCGGTCCCCGCTGATTTAGACGGGTCCTCCTCAATAGCAGGATCCACTGCCACATCATGTAAATTATCTTCCCCAGAGTAAAGGGGGTAATCATCATACGCCTCCTCAACGGACTCTGCGTCCGAATCAGATACCTGCTCCGGTAAGGACCGGGCGGTCTTCCATGCACGTGCCCTTTCTGCCGGGCGTGAATTAGCTCTTTTGCGCGATTTGACTGCGCATTCATTGGATGGGCCAGAACCCACATTCACATTTGTTCTGGAGGCAGGAGGGGGCATTACAGGGTTAGTCTGAGCCCTTAGGGCCTGGGATATGGTGTGTGATAAGGACTCTGAAACTGTCCCCATAGCAGCAACTATTGCATCAGAAATAGACTGCTGGAGATTAGCAGCCTGCAATTCCTGAACAGGGGCATCATTAACCCTATGAGGGGGGGAAGGTGAGACCTGACTGGATCTTCTCACCGGTACCGAACTGGCAGGGGACACAGGGACCAAAGACATTCTTGAGATATGTACCTGAGGAGTAGGTCACCCCAACAGATAGAGGAAAAAACGCTGTTAAGAGCAGGAACCCGACGAGCGATGCGGACAGCACTGTAGAGCAATGAGCCGACGAGGAGCGCAGGAGCAAGAGCCCTCCCCTTTCACAGAAAGACCAATAGGAAGAGAGGGAGGAGAAAGATGGCGTCCGAGAATCTCGCCAAGAAACGCGAGATCTCGGCGTCTGAGGGGAGAAAAAACAAAGATGGCGCCTGAGAATCCCGTGCGACGAGATGTGAGGCGCCGAAGCCCGGGAAAACAGCGCGGGAAGGCACAGGTAAGGAGAAGGAGCAACGGTAGTTAAAATGGCCAAAATAAGACTAAGGGCTATGGAAAAAACGGCACCGAACAGCCGGAGACCGACCCGGTGTCACAGGGGTGAAACGGGAGGGACCGCAAGCGGCACGATTAACCCCTACAAGTCGAGACAGACCGACAGGGTACACAATAAGGAAATGGCCCTGAAAGATACCACTAGGACCCCTGTTCCAAAAGGAACTGGGGCAAAGGATATAATCCAAACACAATCTCCAAAAGGGTACCCCTCAGAAACTAAAAAGGAGAAATCAATAAGACAAATAACATGAAAGAAATTTTAGACCACTTATCTGAGCTGGAGCAGCAAAGAAAGAGGAAGTGTCCAGCCAGTGATGTCCCTTATATAGGGGTAGAAGGGGTGGAGCTGTTACCATGGATATTCTTATGGTTTTTTCTTCAATTGTCTTTGCTGCTGTTTTTCAGTAAAGAAAGAGTTAAGCAAATATGAGCCTCCGTGTCTTGTAATAAAATTTATGTTATAAAGAACCTATGGGGGGCAGTAACCCTAAATCTGGCCCTGGTGTAGCAGCCCTGCCTAAATACGGAATAGCCGCCCCGATAGGGGCGATCCCGTCTCTCGTGCCTCCTGGTGTCCCTTATTGTCCCTCTCAGGAGATGGATACCTATATATTAGGGGACCCTAGTGGGGGCACATCGGCTATTCTACACCACAAAACACAAAAACAATTGGTATAGATACCCAAAATAGGTGACAAAAAACACCCAATTACCAAGTGTGAACAAAAAGAAAAGGTCAAATGTCCAAAACCGTCCCTACGCGTTTCGCCTGGTTGGTGTCAGGCTCATCAGGGGACATATTTGACAATGATTATCTATCACCATATAAAGTTACAGATATTATTATACTACAAATGCAAATATATTCTCTTTTTAATTTTATTTTTCTCTTTAACCACCTCCCGACCGCCTAACGCGCCGATGCGTCCGGGAGGTGGTTGATTTGTTCCTCCTGGACGCATCGGCGCGTCATCTCGCGAGACGCGAGATTACGTCACAGCCGGCCAGTGCAGGCCGGAAGCAGGGCTGCAAGGCTGGATGGAGGCCTGGCATGACTGGGGCTTGGAGGGAGAGGATTCGGGGTTACAAAGGGTTAAGGAGGAGGGATAGTGATGTAAGGGATGGAGGTGTGGCTAAGGGGTTAAAAGGGTTAGCAGGGGCGGGAAAAGGGGCCATTTTGTGAGGACAGCAGTGTGGCAGCAGCCCGTGTCTGAGCTGCTGCAGTACCTCTTTTGGTGTTCCTGTCCCACGATGTCTGAGGTGGAAGCGCTCCTGGCACAGCTCCGTGCGGCAGCAGAGAGCAGGGGATCTGGAGGGCTGCAGGCTACCGTTCAAGGTCTGCTCCCGGGGTCTGGGGAGGCTACTGCTTCGGCTCTCCCCTCCAGCCGGCCGCGGAGGACAAGGCCTCCGGCGCGCCTAAGTCCAGAAGTGACCCCGAGGGTCCGGCGCCGGTTAAGGAGCCCCTCTGTGGCCCCTCCAGCACGCGCTGCGGTGAGTACCCGTTCTTCCAGGCAGTCGCGTGCTGGGAGGAATCCTGTGGTACGGCGGGACCCTAGGAGGGGGGTGCGGGACCTCCCCCTCTCCTCTGATGCAGGCAGCGTGGGATCTGGAGCTGGTTCGGCAGGGGGATCGGGCCCTGGTCTCTCTGCCCGGCGTGTGACAGGAAGGCAGGCTGCATCTGCTGGTCGGCGGGGTCCTGTGTGTGGCCCTGAGCTTGTTTACTCACCGGAGCAGCGCAGCGCTGGCTTCAGGTCGACTCTGGAGGATGAAGGAAGGGCGACATCTGGTGGCAGAGCTGCAGATCTGCAGGCTCTTGGAGCTCCAAGCGGGACGAGGGTGACATCTGGTGGCGAGGCTGAGGTACTGGATGCAATAGGCGAGGCATACCGTGTATATGGGGGTTTGGGGTGGTTGAGGTATGACGAGCAGTTCAGGCAGCGGAAGGCGGTACGGCCTAGTATGCGCTGGGACCATAAAGACATTGGCCTGTGGATGCGGGTTATGACTCCGGCCAGGGCTGGGCAGCCCTTTCCGGGGGGCGCCGGGGGTTCGGGGCAATCGGAGCGCTCGGCGGCCTCAGTTAAGGGACTCTGTTTTTCGTTCAATGAGGGGGGATGCAAGTACGGGGACAAGTGCAAGTTCAAGCACGAGTGTTCCTTTTGCGGGGGAAACCACGGGGCGCAGCGTTGCTTCAGGGGGCGCAGGGGTAAGAGTGGGGGTGATGCGGCTGGAAAAGGGGATGAGGAGTGGGAACCCTCATCTGATGAATCCAGCGGGTCCAGTGACGTTTACATGCTCTCCTCCATTCACGCAGACACGACAATACAAATTGAGCGAGCAACCCGTGTCATTGAAAAGCCCCTCTCAGTCCACGACTATAACCTTCAGTGCGACCAAAAAAAAATTCTAGGAACTCGCCATGCCCCTCACGGAATACCTTGGGGTGTCTTCTTTACAAAATGGGGTCACTTGTGGCGTAGTTATACTGCCCTGGCAATTTAGGGGCCCAAATGTGTGAGAAGTACTTTGCAATCAAAATGTGTAAAAAATGGCCTGCGAAATCCGAAAGGTGCATTTTGGAATATGTGCCCCTTTGCCCACCTTGGCATCAAAAAAGTGTCACACATCTGGTATCGCTGTACTCAGGAGAAGTTGGGGAATGTGTTTTGGGGTGTCATTTTACATATACCCATGCTGGGTGAGAGAAATATCTTGGCAAAATACAACTTTTCCCATTTTTTTATACAAAGTTGGCATTTGACCAAGATATTTCTCTCACCCAGCATGGGTATATGTAAAATGACACCCCAAAACACATTCCCCAACTTCTCCTAAGTACGGCGATACCAGATGTGTGACACTTTTTTGATGCCAAGGTGGGCAAAGGGGCACATATTCCAAAGTGCACCTTTCGGATTTCACCGGTCATTTTTTACAGATTTTGATTGCAAAGTTCTTCTCACACATTTGGGCCCCTAAATTGCCTGGGCAGTATGGATGTCGTTTTTTTTGCAAAATTTTACAGCTGAAAGTGAAAAATGTCATTTTTTTGCAAAAAAATCGTTACATTTTGATTAATAACAAAAAAAGTAAAAATGTCAGCAGCAATGAAATACCACCAAATGAAAGCTCTATTAGTGAGAAGAAAAGGAGGTAAAATTCATTTGGGTGGTAAGTTGCATGACCGAGCGATAAACGGTGAAAGGAGTGTAGTGCAGAAGTGTAAAAAGTGCTCTGGTCATGAAGGGGGTTTCAGCTAGCGGGGCTGAAGTGGTTAAAGATAGTCAAGGATAAATTGGTACATATAGCAAAAATACAATAGGCCAATAGGTGGAAGACGTCAACTAGTCAATTTGATAAGACACTTAGATCAGTTATTTTTAGTAAGAGATGAATAAATGGGTCGGTAATAGGGTCTCCTTTTTAATAAACAGGGACCTCAGACCATTCACACATCTCGTACTATATGGCCTAACTTGGGTGTACCAAATCATGTATCTAGGTATGCAGCCCAGTTTTATAATACATCAGTGCCTGTATATTTATACCAGGCCGAAAAATATAAAATACAAATGAATCGGACAACATTCTGGTATAACAGAATATACTGGCTATAAGTCAGCACTACCAACTGAACCACATGAATGTATATAGCGTCACCAGATAAATATGTAATAATAGATGATATTGCATATGACGCATTTTAGTGGTATCAGATAATACAGTCGGTAATACTTGCGTGCCCCTTAGATGGCTAGATAGGAAGGTCAGCAGTGATGTCCGTAAGTTACATTGCTGAAGATGGTACCGTCATAGTGACCCGGTGGTGTCCGTGGAGAGGCGGCCCGGATTTGGTGGCGTTCCTGCCTTTTAAACCTATTATTTCCGGGTTACCCTAGCCCTTGCTTACACAAAGCATGGGATTGGGCTAAATCCAAGGATCGCACCGCTTTACTACATTCACAAACTAAGACAACAAATCCTCAAGATCTAATAAGAATTGTTGGTACTTATGATTCCGAGTCCCAACAGGTTTGAGCGATTTTAAACCGGTATTGGTCTCTACTCAAGACAGACCCCGATTTAACACAAGTACTACCTGAAAATGCGGCCATTACCTATAGACGTGGACGTAATGTTGGCGACACATTAGTCCACAGTCACTTTGAGCCCCCAGAAAAGAACACTTGGTTGTCCAATAGACAGGTGGGCAAATGCAAATGTGGCAAATGCAAGGCCTGCACATTTATAACTCTAGGGAAAACGTTTACTAATAGTACGGGAGATCGAATATTTCACACCCATATATATATGGCTCAATGTGACTGTGGACTCAAATATATAGGTAAGACCAAAAGGATTTTTAAAAAACGTATCCTTGAGCATATCGGGATATACGTAATAAACGGGACAAAGCCATATCTAGACATGTATGGAGCAGACATGCCGGATCCATAAAATCCATGCAGTTCTCGATGATTGAGGTTATAAAAATATCTAAAAGAGGTGGGGACCTAGACAAACAGTTGAAACAAAAAGAATCAAGGTGGATATTTAGGTTAAATACTGTCACACCAGCTGGATTAAATGAGTCTATAGACTTTGCGTGCTTTATTTAGTCGTCCAATGTATCATCTGGGATCATCATATCCCCTATATCTTGATAATCAGCAATCGAAGGGTTAATTTATGTATCTATGGCCCCGATCATATATTTCAGTCAATCACCCTTCAACAATTCAAATTGGCTACATAGAAACTATCAGCCTGGTGTCTGTAGGTAGCTATCCCCCTAACTGGGTACTATCATCTAATTCTATTGAATATGTGGCTGCAAATATAAAATATATTAAGATCTTCATAATAGTGCCCCCTAGCTAACAATCTTTGCTTTGCCCCTTCCCACTAACCATTTGAGGATGTCAGCGGTTTGACTGAGTCATGCGATCGGCTCGGCTGGATATATCACATGATCGGCGCAGCAGTCATGTGGGTGCGTCTGTTGTCAGACGCTATCCGTTCCACCTCCCACAGAGGATGACGTATCAGTACTATACGTCATCTGACGTCGCCACCAAGTGGGCCGGTCATGTGACTCATACCCGGAAATAATAGGTTTAAAAGGCAGGAACGCCGCCAAATCCGGGCCGCCTCTCCACGGACACCACCGGGTCACTATGATGGTACCATCGTCAGCAATGTAACTTACGGACATCACTGCTGACCTTCCTATCTAGCCATCTAAGGGGCACGCAAGTATTACCGACTGTATTATCTGATACCACTAAAATGCGTCATATGCAATATCATCTATTATTACATATTTCTTTGTTAATTCATATATCTGGTGACGCTATATACATTCATGTGGTTCAGTTGGTAGTGCTGACTTATAGCCAGTATATTCTGTTATACCAGAATGTTGTCCGATTCATTTGTATTTTATATTTTTCGGCCTGGTATAAATATACAGGCACTGATGTATTATAAAACTGGGCTGCATACCTAGATACATGATTTGGTACACCCCAGTTAGGCCATAACATATAGTACGAGATGTGTGAATGGTCTGAGGTCCCTGTTTATTAAAAAGGAGACCCTATTACCGACCCATTTATTCATCTCTTACTAAAAATAACTGATCTAAGTGTCTTATCAAATTGACTAGTTGACGTCTTCCACCTATTGGCCTATTGTATTTTTGCTATATGTACCAATTTATCCTTGACTATCTTTTAAGAGAAAAATAAAATTAAAAAGAGAATATATTTGCATTTGTAGTATAATAATATCTGTAACTTTATATGGTGATAGATAATCATTGTCAAATATGTCCCCTGATGAGCCTGACACCAACCAGGCGAAACGCGTAGGGACGGTTTTGGACATTTGACCTTTTCTTTTTGTTCACACTTGGTAATTGGGTGTTTTTTGTCACCTATTTTGGGTATCTATACCAATTGTTTTTGTGTTTTGTGGTGTAGAATAGCCGATGTGCCCCCACTAGGGTCCCCTAATATATAGGTATCCATCTCCTGAGAGGGACAATAAGGGACACCAGGAGGCACGAGAGACGGGATCGCCCCTATCGGGGCGGCTATTCCGTATTTAGGCAGGGCTGCTACACCAGGGCCAGATTTAGGGTTACTGCCCCCCATAGGTTCTTTATAACATAAATTAACCGAACTGCTATATTGTTAGTTATATCTGCCCCTAGATTCTGATTTTCATTTTCTTTTTTTATTTAATTAATATACTTTGAAGGGTGTACTAACTGTTTTATATATAAATATTAAAAGTTACACTGTATAATATACCCTGATACCCCTCAGTTATATTTCCACTGTATAATATACCCTGATACCCCTCAGTTATATTTCCACTGTATAATATACCCTGATACCCCTCAGTTATATTTCCACTGTATAATGTACCCTGATACCCCTCAGTTATATTACCACTGTATAGTGTTCCCTGATACCCCTCAGTTATATTACCCCCTGTATAATGTACCCTGATACCCCTCAGTTAAATAACTGAGGAGTATAGGGTACATTATACAGTGGGGTAATATAACTGCGCTGAGGAGGAGTGCAGGTACTTTATATGCGTTGTGCGTACTGTATTATGACTTCTACTTATAGGGTCTCAGCCAGGCACCTGGAGTCACGGATTTTTTTTATTTATTTTTTATTGTTTTATTAGTTCCACCAATAAGAAAAGGACAAGCTTTTGAGTACAAATCCGTTACATTTGGTGTTTCAAGTTCTCATTTTCCCATAAGACAATAAACAACTCCCCAAGACCCCCCCCCCCTTCCCCCAACTGAGTCACCATATCAATAATCATCAATTTCATAGTAAGGTTCATACGTCTGCCTAGCTAAGTGTCACCTTAGTTTGTGATATGTTCCTTTCACCCTATGCAATTAGGTCTCCAAGAGACAAAGTCCCCAACGTACCCTTGAGCGCTTCTAAACTGTACCATTCTGTGTATTTGAATGTTTGCATTATGTTTTTTATTTCGTCATGAGTAAAGCTGTTTGTAATAAAGGTCCTCCACCTCTTGAAAAACCATTTAGTTCTTTTATCTTTGTTTAGCTCCGTGTCTGTTTTATCTAGATACATAAAGCGTGTCATTTGCGACCTCACTTCTTGTATCTGAGGCACCTCTGCTTTCAACCATCTTTGTAACAAGCAATGCAGTGGCACCACCAAGGCCGCATCTACTATAGTATGAGGGGGAGGGTTGGTATCTCCATAATCACGGAGAAGAAGAACCTCAGGTGCTAATTCCAAGGTACACCCCAGTGTATTTTTGATCCAGCATCTGCCATGTTCCCAGAATCGCTGAACCTGTGGGCACATCCATACACAATGTACTAGGTCTGCTTTATCTAAGCCACACTTCGGACATGCAGTAAGGAAATACGCATTATCAGGTTTTTTGGGAAAGGTAAAGGCATAAATGGCCGAGTGTATCAGCCTAAGATGCGTCTCTCTCCACACTTCACATGGTACTGCCTTACATACCCTAGCCCATCCCTGTAAGATTTTTTCAGCATTAACTGAAATATTAAGCTTCCTTTCCCACTTCTTAAAAAGAGCTTGTGCTGAGGTTCTATTTCTCGAGTCACGCATTACTTGATAAATGTGTGAGATGGAGAGTTTGGAATTTCGCTCTCCAAACCCTGAACATCTTGTTTGTGCTCCCTTGCGTGAACTCTGGATGCTTCCACAGGCCCAGGACCCTAGATGCTAGGAAGGGTTTCTTTGCCAGCTTAAGTGCTTCCTTCCATGCCACTATTGTGTCACGGACGATAGCGGAGCGCTTCAGACTTGGTGGCAGGAACTGTCTCCTCATATGGAGTATGTTAACCAATGGCCATGGATGGGATAAATGGGTCTCAAGATCGAAATTGGAAAAGTGGCTAGTCCCATGTATCCAATCCAGACAGTGCCTAAAGAGGCACGCTAGATTATATACTCTAATATTTGGAACGTTTAAACCACCATTATCTCTTGGCAGCATCAGCTTTGTCAGTGCAATGCAGGGTTTTTTCCCTGACCACAAAAATCAGGAGAACACTGAATGAAGGCCCTGGACATTCGCATGTCTCAGGAGTATTGGGATCGTCTGTAGGGGATACAACAATTTGGGAGAGTCACGGATTTTGAAGGACTATTGCTGGTTTTCTGGCACCGTACTGCCAGCCCAGATGTTGTAGCTGCTCACATGAAGGTCCTGCTGATTCACTCTGGTCAGGGACGTCCTCTCACATATTCAGGTGCCCTATAATGTGAACATAGGGTGTCTTAACTTAAGGAAGCAAATCAACGCAATATGTTACTGCAAAATATAATTAAACTGCGCCATATTAATACAGCATAGTGTTATAGCTAGCGGGGTCACAGATGCAAGCAGGACCACCAGGAAAACTGATATTAGCCCTTTCAATGCTTTTGATCACCCAGGATGCTAACACTAACACCTGTACTTCCCTAGGCCTCTAGCCTAGTGTTGAAGGCTTGAAAAAGGTTCTGAGTGAGAACCGAAATGTTGCTGTATGACATGTGTGAATAAATAGCACATTTTTTCACTATTAAGGAGTGCTGTGGATTTTTGCAATATATATATCCAAAAGATGGCAGGGCAGCACTCCTCACTTCAAGTGATGCAAATGATTAAGGTGCCAGCGTTTTCCCCTCTCTCGGAGGGCCATTATCAAGCCATTATCACTTGGCTTGATAATGGCTCTGTGAGAGAGCTGAAACGTTGCCTGTATCAATATGTGTTGAATACATTTAGTATTTTTTCACTTTTTATCTAAGGAGTGCTGCGTTACATTTATTTGGAATATTTATATATATACAGTACAGACCAAAAGTTTGGACACACCTTCTCATTCAAAGAGTTTTCTTTATTTTCATGACTATGAAAATTGTAGATTCACACTGAAGGCATCAAAACTATGAATTAACACATGTGGAATTATATACATAACAAAAAAGTGTGAAACAACTGAAAATATGTCATATTCTAGGTTCTTCAAAGTAGCCACCTTTTGCTTTGATTACTGCTTTGCACACTCTTGGCATTCTCTTGATGAGCTTCAAGAGGTAGTCACCTGAAATTGTCTTCCAACAGTCTTGAAGGAGTTCCCAGAGATGCTTAGCACTTGTTGGCCCTTTTGCCTTCACTCTGCGGTCCAGCTCACCCCAAATCATCTTCATTGGGTTCAGGTCCGGTGACTGTGGAGGCCAGGTCATCTAGCGCAGCACCCCATCACTCTCCTTCATGGTCAAATAGCCCTTACACAGCCTGGAGGTGTGTTTGGGGTCATTGTCCTGTTGAAAAATAAATGATGGTCCAACTAAACGCAAACTGGATGGAATAGCATGCCACTGCAAGATGCTGTGGTAGCCATGCTGGTTCAGTATGCCTTCAATTTTGAATAAATCCCCAACAGTGTCACCAGCAAAGCACCCCCACCCCATTACACCTCCTCCTACATGCTTCATGGTGGGAACCAGGCACGTAGAGTCCATCCGTTCACCTTTTCTGCATCGCACAAAGACACGGTGGTTGGAACCAAAGCTCTCAAATTTGGACTCTTCAGACCAAAGCACAGATTTCCACTGGTCTAATGTCCATTCCTTGTGTTCTTTAGCCCAAACAAGTCTCTTCTGCTTGTTGCCTGTCCTTAGCAGTGGTTTCCTAGCAGATATTCTACCATGAAAGCCTGATTCACACAGTCTCCTCTTAACAGTTGTTCTAGAGATGTGTCTGCTGCTAGAACTCTGTGTGGCATTGACTTGGTCTCTAATCTGAGCTGCTGTTAACCTGTGATTTCTGAGGCTGGTGACTCGGATGAACTTATCCTCCGCAGCAGAGGTGACTCTTGGTCTTCCTTTCCTGGGGCGGTCCGCATGTGAGTCAGTTTCTTTGTAGCGCTTGGTGGTTTTTGTGACTGCACTTGGGGACACTTTCAAAGTTTTCCCAATTTTTAGGACTGACTGACCTTCATTTCTTAAAGTAATGATGGCCACTCGTTTTACTTTACTTAGCTGCTTTTTTCTTGCCATAATACAAATTCTAACAGTCTATTCAGTAGGACTATCAGCTGTGTATCCACCTGACTTCTCCACAACGCAACTGATGGTCCCAACCCCATTTATAAGGCAAGAAATCCCACTCATTAAACCTGACAGGGCACACCTGTGAAGTGAAAACCATTTCAGGTGACTACCTCTTGAAGCTCATCAAGAGAATGCCAAGAGTGTGCAAAGCAGTAATCAAAGCAAAAGGTGGCTACTTTGAAGAACCTAGAATATGACATATTTTCAGTTGTTTCACACTTTTTTGTTATGTATGTAATTCCACATGTGTTAACTCATAGTTTTGATGCCTTCAGTATGAATCTACAATTTTCCTAGTCATGAAAATAAAGAAAACTCTTTGAATGAGAAGGTGTGTCCAAACTTTTGGTCTGTACTGTAGATATATATATATATATATATATTTTTATATTTATATATATATCTATATCTTAACCCTGTGACTGCCTTACTCTACCAGGGATGCAGACAATAAGCTTCACTTGCATGCTGTTTAATGCAGTTTGCCTGGATGCTGGATGTTCTGTGGCCCTTTGTACTATATCTGGCTACTTAGAGCTTATTATTGGAGCACCATATATTATCTAATTTCTAAGGTCCCTAACTGCTCTGTTCGCTGGCTACAAAGGCTGTCTTAGGGGCTACTTTCACACTATAGGTGCAGTATACGGGTAGGTTACCCGACACTGCTATATTATAATGTTTAGCTCCCCTTAAGAAAGTTAGGCCTGTATCTCTTGAGGGGCGAGAACCAGAAAAAAGATAAAGATGCAGATCCATCCAGAGGTACTAGATTTGCGTTCTCCTTTAAATACAGCCCTATGGCTGACCGTATCCGATCAGTCATATTTAAAAACTGGGATATTTTAAGGAGGGACGCAACTCTAAATGAGCTGACAGGACAGAGACCCCTCGTCTCCTTTAGAAGGAGTCACACTGTCAAGGATAAACTCGTCAGAAGTAGGCTCCAAAAAGATAGCAGGAAAAACTGGCTTAAAAGTAATCTACCAAAAGGCAATTACAGATGTGGAAATTGTTCATTTTGCACCAATAATTCGCAGAAAAGGATTATTGAATTTGCCGGCATCCGGCATACAGTCAGTACCTTTATTAACTGCCGTAGCACTTACGTAGTTTATTTATTGTTGTGCACATGTGGACGTTTTTACATCGGTAAAACTATCAGATGTCTCTTTGAACGAATAAGAGAACACTTCAATTCTATCAAAACTGGCAAAGGCTGCCCTAGACTGATAGAACATATTAGAAATGCTCATAATGGTGATAGGAGTTGTATCTCTTTTTCCGGGTTGGAAATTGTGTCCATGCCCTCACAAGGGGGAGATAGACACCGCCTTTTGTTGCAGAGAGAAGCCAAATGGGTATTACGTACACAAGCCCTAGGGGAATTAGGACTTAATGACAGAAATGATCCAAGTCCGTTTTTGTAATATCTCAAATATGCAGGGTTCCCCCCTTTTATGCTCAATATGTGTGCACTCCTTGGATATTACATCCGCATTGTTTCTATATTGTTTTAATATGTATGTTGTCTTAGCCACCTCCTTTATGCGGACGTGACCTGGGTTGTCAGTTTCTATGACAGCAGTTCACGCCAGCATTTAAAAAGGAGCCGTGCACCAGCACGCATTGACGTTCAGCCAGATGAAGCGCACTTAGCGCGAAACGGCCGCCGCTGATCAATGCGTGCTGTGAATCGTCTACCCCCTGCCTGATGTTATTATGGATTAAATAAAGCTGCAAATCCTTTTTTGACCACACTGGTGAGTGCCGCTACTTTCTTCTGTTCTACATTACCTCCTACTTGCATCGTACCTGCATAGCTGAGCATCGCCGCCTGTGTGTGTCCTCCTTAGCCACGTACAGCACTGTATCCTGGTGCGCTGAGCCGCCGCGAGTGGTGCCGCCCCCTACCTTATTTTGCAACTACTGTTTCGGACTGTTTCTTTGGGGCCTGAGCACACTACATATTACCGGCTCATTAGCACAGAAGATTCTTATTTTGCAACTATTTATACAGCATGGCTACAGAGGCATCCAGCCAATCCTTACTGGAAGGCAGACAAGGGGCAGAAGACTTTTTCACACAGTGCAATGCCAAGGACGCCCTGCAAAATTTGAGCACTCGCGCACTTGAAGTTAAAGTAGCGCAACTGGCAGATAAGGAGATACGTCTCTTCTGGACAGTTAAGTCACTTAAATCTTATAAAGAAAGTGGAAGAGTGCCCAGGGGCCTAAGGATATATAAAGTCCCTGCACAATTTGAACATGACGATTTGTTTTTAAAAGAATGGCAATCACTGCATATGGACTTCTCTCTGCAAATACTAGAAATGGTATTGAAAAGAGATATAAAAGAATATGACATCATTAAAGGCGAACTCGATAAAGCTCGAACAGAGTTGGAATCCAGACTGTCTGAAACCTTAATGGACGCCTTCGAAAAGAAACTAAGCAAGAAGCTAACTGTCATACAAGCAGAGGTTAAAGAACGAAAAAGAGATAAATTTGTAAGAGACAAACAAGATTATGATACCGGAACCATCTTTAACTGGAATACCGGGAAAAGATTTAACAAAAGACAACAAAGGAAGAAAATCCCCCGACGCCAAAATAACGATTACTGGACAACAGACTCCGATTCCAGTGTTTCGGATGATCCTGGCCATACGTCAGTTGATCCCGCAAGAGAGCCATGTGACCCTTTAGGAAAAGGATTAGAAGAGGAGGGAGGAAGATCAGGAAAAACAACAGGGGTCAGGAAATCGGGAAGAGAGAAGAAACAAGTCTCTTGGAGGAAGTAGACAGCCTCCTTCACCCAGAAGAAAATCTAGTGATTAATCTATCAGGCCACTTGTTACCACCTGGGTGTGTTAAAATCCTGAATAAAGGACTTGGTTATAGTCTAACCGAAAAATTTGATCCCGCAACCTTTGAGGTCGATCTGTTCAAAGCCACCTGTAAACTTCATCTGCATAAGCTTTTCAAGGACACCCCACAGAAGCTACCTACAACGTTGGGAGAGTCACCACTCCAGATGGACTCTGGGGCCTTTCAAATATCTAATAAATTGAGTGAAGAGGAACAAGCTTGCTTAGCATTTCTAACTGGAATGGATACCACTGAGACATCCCTTGTGATGTGTCCGTTGAACCATTCATTGGTGGAGTTAGATCCACCTTTTGCCCACCTATGCCCGCTGGGAGTAGCATTGATATCTTCCAATACCAAGTCATGAGGGATATTAAAGCGGTAATATATTCCACCGCTCAACCCAACATCACTATTGAGGAACAAAAAGCCCTACAATGGCTACGTTTACAGGAAGATGTAATAGTAAAACCAGCGGACAAGGGGGGAAATATAGTCCTCATGTCCAGGGAATTTTATGTCAACGAAGCCCATAGACAATTGGGTGACACTGGGGTATATGAAAGGTTGCGGGGGGACCCCCTACCGAATGCCCAGCGACTGCTACAATCCCTCGTCAAGAAATATGTAGAGATTGGTTTTTTACCTAAAAATATGTTGGAAAAACTTGTTCCGCCTTCACCAGCCAAGCCCTCATGGTATTTTCTTCCGAAAATCCACAAGTCACTGAGCCACCCCCCGGGACGTCCTATCGTCGCGGGGATTGGCTCAGTGACTGAGCCTTTATCCAAGTATTTGGACTGGCTGTTGAGACCAGTACTTAGTAGCGCCCCCGCCTACCTCAGGGACACCAATGAGTTTTTATTGGCCCTGAAAGAAATCTGTTGGCAGAAAAATTACCATTTGGTATCCCTCGATGTGGAGAGCCTCTACACCCGCATCCCTCATGATGCCGGTGTAGAGGCGATCCTTGACATCGTGGCGAACCTGGGTAAGAGCCTTATATATTGTGAGTTTGTAGGGGAGGCGCTCAAGTTTGTCTTAACCAACAACATATTCCAATTTGATGGCGAGTGGTTCAGGCAGAAGCTCGGCACGGCTATGGGGAACCCCGTCTCCTGCACTTTCGCCAGTATGTACCTTTCCAGACTAGAGGACAGATATGTTTATTCTGTTAATAACCCTTTCTGTCTAAATTGAAGACATATCTACGTTTCGTGGATGATATATTCATAGTCTGGGAAGGCACAGAGGATGAGTGCAATCAGTTTGTTGATTATATGAATAAAAATGACATGGGCATGACTTTCACCATGAATTTTGGAGGAGACAAGTTGGAATTCCTGGACGTGGCTGTCCTGGTGGAAGGCGACGAGTTGGTCACGGAGGGCTTTCGCAAGCCCACGGCGACCAACTCCTTGCTCCACCACGACAGCTTCCATCCAGGGAGTGTTAAAAAAGCCGTTCCATACGGACAATTCATTAGACTTAGACGTATAAATAGCAAAGATAGCGGTTACCGGAGACAGGCCAATGACCTCAAACAACGTCTAATGAAGAGAGGCTACCCTGAGAACACACTCAACAGAGACATGGCAAGAGTAGAGGAAAATTTCTCACAAGATTATCTCTTGAGGGGCGAGAACCAGAAAAAAGATAAAGATGCAGATCCATCTAGAGGTACTAGATTTGCGTTCTCCTTTAAATACAGCCCTATGGCTGACCGTATTCGATCAGTCATATTTAAAAACTGGGATGTTTTAAGGAGGGACGCAACTCTAAATGAGCTGACAGGACAGAGACCCCTCGTCTCCTTTAGAAGGAGTCACACTGTCAAGGATAAACTCGTCAGAAGTAGGCTCCAAAAAGATAGCAGGAAAAACTGGCTTAAAAGTAATCTACCAAAAGGCAATTACAGATGTGGAAATTGTTCACTTTGCACCAATAATTCGCAGAAAAGGATTATTGAATTTGCCGGCATCCGGCATACAGTCAGTACCTTTATTAACTGCCGTAGCACTTACGTAGTTTATTTATTGTTGTGCACATGTGGACGTTTTTACATCGGTAAAACTATCAGATGTCTCTTTGAACGAATAAGAGAACACTTCAATTCTATCAAAACTGGCAAAGGCTGCCCTAGACTGATAGAACATATTAGAAGTGCTCATAATGGTGATAGGAGTTGTATCTCTTTTTCCGGGTTGGAAATTGTGTCCATGCCCTCACAAGGGGGAGATAGACACCGCCTTTTGTTGCAGAGAGAAGCCAAATGGGTATTACGTACACAAGCCCTAGGGGAATTAGGACTTAATGACAGAAATGATCCAAGTCCGTTTTTGTAATATCTCAAATATGCAGGGTTCCCCCCTTTTATGCTCAATATGTGTGCACTCCTTGGATATTACATCCGCATTGTTTCTATATTGTTTTAATATGTATGTTGTCTTAGCCACCTCCTTTATGCGGACGTGACCTGGGTTGTCAGTTTCTATGACAGCAGTTCACGCCAGCATTTAAAAAGGAGCCGTGCACCAGCACGCATTGACGTTCAGCCAGATGAAGCGCACTTAGCGCGAAACGGCCGCCGCTGATCAATGCGTGCTGTGAATCGTCTACCCCCTGCCTGATGTTATTATGGATTAAATAAAGCTGCAAATCCTTTTTTGACCACACTGGTGAGTGCCGCTACTTTCTTCTGTTCTACATTACCTCCTACTTGCATCGTACCTGCATAGCTGAGCATCGCCGCCTGTGTGTGTCCTCCTTAGCCACGTACAGCACTGTATCCTGGTGCGCTGAGCCGCCGCGAGTGGTGCCGCCCCCTACCTTATTTTGCAACTACTGTTTCGGACTGTTTCTTTGGGGCCTGAGCACACTACATATTACCGGCTCATTAGCACAGAAGATTCTTATTTTGCAACTATTTATACAGCATGGCTACAGAGGCATCCAGCCAATCCTTACTGGAAGGCAGACAAGGGGCAGAAGACTTTTTCCCACAGTGCAATGCCAAGGACGCCCTGCAAAATTTGAGCACTCGCGCACTTGAAGTTAAAGTAGCGCAACTGGCAGATAAGGAGATACGTCTCTTCTGGACAGTTAAGTCACTTAAATCTTATAAAGAAAGTGGAAGAGTGCCCAGGGGCCTAAGGATATATAAAGTCCCTGCACAATTTGAACATGACGATTTGTTTTTAAAAGAATGGCAATCACTGCATATGGACTTCTCTCTGCAAATACTAGAAATGGTATTGAAAAGAGATATAAAAGAATATGACATCATTAAAGGCGAACTCGATAAAGCTCGAACAGAGTTGGAATCCAGACTGTCTGAAACCTTAATGGACGCCTTCGAAAAGAAACTAAGCAAGAAGCTAACTGTCATACAAGCAGAGGTTAAAGAACGAAAAAGAGATAAATTTGTAAGAGACAAACAAGATTATGATACCGGAACCATCTTTAACTGGAATACCGGGAAAAGATTTAACAAAAGACAACAAAGGAAGAAAATCCCCCGACGCCAAAATAACGATTACTGGACAACAGACTCCGATTCCAGTGTTTCGGATGATCCTGGCCATACGTCAGTTGATCCCGCAAGAGAGCCATGTGACCCTTTAGGAAAAGGATCAGAAGAGGAGGGAGGAAGATTAGGAAAAACAACAGGGGTCAGGAAATCGGGAAGAGAGAAGAAACAAGTCTCTTGGAGGAAGTAGACAGCCTCCTTCACCCAGAAGAAAATCTAGTGATTAATCTATCAGGCCACTTGTTACCACCTGGGTGTGTTAAAATCCTGAATAAAGGACTTGGTTATAGTCTAACCGAAAAATTTGATCCCGCAACCTTTGAGGTCGATCTGTTCAAAGCCACCTGTAAACTTCATCTGCATAAGCTTTTCAAGGACACCCCACAGAAGCTACCTACAACGTTGGGAGAGTCACCACTCCAGATGGACTCTGGGGCCTTTCAAATATCTAATAAATTGAGTGAAGAGGAACAAGCTTGCTTAGCATTTCTAACTGGAATGGATACCACTGAGACATCCCCTTGTGATGTGTCCGTTGAACCATTCATTGGTGGAGTTAGATCCACCTTTTGCCCACCTATGCCCGCTGGGAGTAGCATTGATATCTTCCAATACCAAGTCATGAGGGATATTAAAGCGGTAATATATTCCACCGCTCAACCCAACATCACTATTGAGGAACAAAAAGCCCTACAATGGCTACGTTTACAGGAAGATGTAATAGTAAAACCAGCGGACAAGGGGGGAAATATAGTCCTCATGTCCAGGGAATTTTATGTCAACGAAGCCCATAGACAATTGGGTGACACTGGGGTATATGAAAGGTTGTGGGGGGACCCCCTACCGAATGCCCAGCGACTGCTACAATCCCTCGTCAAGAAATATGTAGAGATTGGTTTTTTACCTAAAAATATGTTGGAAAAACTTGTTCCGCCTCACCAGCCAAGCCCTCATGGTATTTTCTTCCGAAAATCCACAAGTCACTGAGCCACCCCCCGGGACGTCCTATCGTCGCGGGGATTGGCTCAGTGACTGAGCCTTTATCCAAGTATTTGGACTGGCTGTTGAGACCAGTACTTAGTAGCGCCCCCGCCTACCTCAGGGACACCAATGAGTTTTTATTGGCCCTGAAAGAAATCTGTTGGCAGAAAAATTACCATTTGGTATCCCTCGATGTGGAGAGCCTCTACACCCGCATCCCTCATGATGCCGGTGTAGAGGCGATCCTTGACATCGTGGCGAACCTGGGTAAGAGCCTTATATATTGTGAGTTTGTAGGGGAGGCGCTCAAGTTTGTCTTAACCAACAACATATTCCAATTTGATGGCGAGTGGTTCAGGCAGAAGCTCGGCACGGCTATGGGGAACCCCGTCTCCTGCACTTTCGCCAGTATGTACCTTTCCAGACTAGAGGACAGATATGTTTATTCTGTTAATAACCCCTTTCTGTCTAAATTGAAGACGTATCTACGTTTCGTGGATGATATATTCATAGTCTGGGAAGGCACAGAGGATGAGTGCAATCAGTTTGTTGATTATATGAATAAAAACGACATGGGCATGACTTTCACCATGAATTTTGGAGGAGACAAGTTGGAATTCCTGGACGTGGCTGTCCTGGTGGAAGGCGACGAGTTGGTCACGGAGGGCTTTCGCAAGCCCACGGCGACCAACTCCTTGCTCCACCACGACAGCTTCCATCCAGGGAGTGTTAAAAAAGCCGTTCCATACGGACAATTCATTAGACTTAGACGTATAAATAGTAAAGATAGCGGTTACCGGAGACAGGCCAATGACCTCAAACAACGTCTAATGAAGAGAGGCTACCCTGAGAACACACTCAACAGAAACATGGCAAGAGTAGAGGAAAATTTCTCACAAGATTATCTCTTGAGGGGCGAGAACCAGAAAAAAGATAAAGATGCAGATCCATCCAGAGGTACTAGATTTGCGTTCTCCTTTAAATACAGCCCTATGGCTGACCGTATTCGATCAGTCATATTTAAAAACTGGGATATTTTAAGGAGGGACGCAACTCTAAATGAGCTGACAGGACAGAGACCCCTCGTCTCCTTTAGAAGGAGTCACACTGTCAAGGATAAACTCGTCAGAAGTAGGCTCCAAAAAGATAGCAGGAAAAACTGGCTTAAAAGTAATCTACCAAAAGGCAATTACAGATGTGGAAATTGTTCACTTTGCACCAATAATTCGCAGAAAAGGATTATTGAATTTGCCGGCATCCGGCATACAGTCAGTACCTTTATTAACTGCCGTAGCACTTACGTAGTTTATTTATTGTTGTGCACATGTGGACGTTTTTACATCGGTAAAACTATCAGATGTCTCTTTGAACGAATAAGAGAACACTTCAATTCTATCAAAACTGGCAAAGGCTGCCCTAGACTGATAGAACATATTAGAAATGCTCATAATGGTGATAGGAGTTGTATCTCTTTTTCCGGGTTGGAAATTGTGTCCATGCCCTCACAAGGGGGAGATAGACACCGCCTTTTGTTGCAGAGAGAAGCCAAATGGGTATTACGTACACAAGCCCTAGGGGAATTAGGACTTAATGACAGAAATGATCCAAGTCCGTTTTTGTAATATCTCAAATATGCAGGGTTCCCCCCTTTTATGCTCAATATGTGTGCACTCCTTGGATATTACATCCGCATTGTTTCTATATTGTTTTAATATGTATGTTGTCTTAGCCACCTCCTTTATGCGGACGTGACCTGGGTTGTCAGTTTCTATGACAGCAGTTCACGCCAGCATTTAAAAAGGAGCCGTGCACCAGCACGCATTGACGTTCAGCCAGATGAAGCGCACTTAGCGCGAAACGGCCGCCGCTGATCAATGCGTGCTGTGAATCGTCTACCCCCTGCCTGATGTTATTATGGATTAAATAAAGCTGCAAATCCTTTTTTGACCACACTGGTGAGTGCCGCTACTTTCTTCTGTTCTACATTACCTCCATAATACAAATTCTAACAGTCTATTCAGTAGAACTATCAGCTGTGTATCCACCTGACTTCTCCACAACGCAACTGATGGTCCCAACCCCATTTATAAGGCAAGAAATCCCACTCATTAAACCTGACAGGGCACACCTGTGAAGTGAAAACCATTTCAGGTGACTACCTCTTGAAGCTCATCAAGAGAATGCCAAGAGTGTGCAAAGCAGTAATCAAAGCAAAAGGTGGCTACTTTGAAGAACCTAGAATATGACATATTTTCAGTTGTTTCACACTTTTTTGTTATGTATGTAATTCCACATGTGTTAACTCATAGTTTTGATGCCTTCAGTATGAATCTACAATTTTCATAGTCATGAAAATAAAGAAAACTCTTTGAACGAGAAGGTGTGTCCAAACTTTTGGTCTGTACTGTAGATATATATATATATATATCTTAACCCTGTGACTGCCTTACTCTACCAGGGATGCAGACAATAAGCTTCACTTTCATGCTGTTTAATGCAGTTTGCCTGGATGCTGGATGTTCTGTGGCCCTTTGTACTATATCTGGCTACTTAGAGCTTATTATTGGAGCACCATATATTATCTCATTTCTAAGGTCCCTAACTGCTCTGTTCGCTGGCTACAAAGGCTGTCTTAGGGGCTACTTTCAGACTATAGGTGCAGTATACGGGTAGGTTACCCGACACTGCTATATTATAATGTGTAGCTCCCTTTAAGAAAGTTAGTCCTGTAGCCGGCAATTCATATTCCAGCCAGCAGAGGGAGCCCCGAAGTTAGTATAAATAGGCTAGGGCCTAACCCAGGAAGGGTAGTAGTTGGAAGTTCCTAGTTCAGAGTGGGTTCTGAGAGACTCAGGACTCAGTAACTAGTGCAGAAATTGCACCACTGGTGTGGAGGATCATTCCCACCCAGTTTTCCAGGTCAAGTATACCTGAGGTACTCTAAGTAACAGCCTGTCCACAGGAGAAGAGGGGAACCTCTACAAAACCTTTGCTCAAGGGTTATCACCGTGATTTGAGTGTCTGGACCTTGAGAGTATTGCTTACAGCCAGGAACTAAAGCAGGAGAGGAAGTAAGTGTACCCCTGCAGAGAGAATAGTTGCCTGAAGTGTATTGCTACATCTAGAGTAAGAGGAAAGCCCTGATCCTAGGAGGCCTGTCTTGAAGATAGCTTTTTGCGGCTGCGCTTAATAGCCTGAACCACTGCTATGACTGTTTTGTAACGTGTGGAATATTCTGGAACTATACTTACTGACTGTTCATCTATCTTCAAGTATCTTCAGTAAAGTTACCCTGTTATTCAAATATAAAGATTCCTCAATTATTCCGCCTGTCACTAAACGGTGTGCCACCGTTCAATTGGCACTGGCGTCACGACATTCATCACCTGCCTGTTCCAGTGCTGACCCGTTTGAAGACGACAGTGAGTCCCAGGTTAGTGGGTTACCCTGCACTACAAAGCCCAGCATACTTAAAGCTACACTACTGACCCCCTGGGACACTGCATAGGCACGGACCTCCGGCAGGTGAACAGCCTACCGGATCCGTCCTGCTGCTAATGACGGCGTGCCTCTAGACTGCCGCTCCGTCCCCATTGACTATAATGGGGGCGGAGTTCCCGCGAGGCATGGCAGCGCACAGCACAAGGCTGCCGGAATAAAACTATGACATGTCTGTCCACTCCTAACAGCTTGCCGGTGGTCCGTGCCACTAGTGTGAAAGTAGCCTAAACTGCTGGCAATCAGACAACCTCAGTATCATCTTGTCACAATGTCTGCTCTGAAGGTCTCATTTGCACATGGATTTTATTCACTCAGGGCACAGACAGTTTTTTGTACTTTACAATAGGGAGCAGCAGTTGGCCATGATGACACCACCACCCTCACCTAAATTTCATGATTTTCCTATTACATGACGTAAAGTCATGATTTTATTAAAGACACGGAGGCGAGTATTGCATATAACTCTCTTTACTGTTACCATAGCAGCAAAGAAGAACATGTCAATCAAAAGAAAAAACCATAACAACTGACTCCTCCCCTCCATCCCAGTATATATTGTCTCTCTCCCCTGGGATCATCCTCTTTCTTTGAACAGCAAAAAACCGCAGACCTTGACGGGGCTTGGACCATCCGTAACTCGATGGACCATCCTGACCCCGAATCGACCAGGAACTCTGATTCACCGAAAACCAAAACGGCAACAGCGCCAACCGAACTGGAAACCATGAATGAAGAAACAATCAACCTGCAGGATAAAAATAAATACGAGGTAATATCACACAAAATGGAATGAAACCAAGCAAGATGTATTGCACGTATGAAACATCTAAATGGGCAGCATAATGCACAATAGGACAAAAAACAACAATACAGTTGATCACAACCAGAAAACCGGGTGGGAGGGAGGGCAATACTCGCCTCCGTGTCTTTAATAAAATCATGACTTTACGTCATGTAATAGGAAAATCATGAAATTTTATCACAAGACACGGAGGCTCCTATTGCAAGTTTAAAGCTGAGCAACGACCGAATGAAAAGCATGTGACTCGGGGCGAAAGTAAAATTCCCGAAAAGTAGAGACTCTGGACCAATCGGCCACGCGCAAAACGTCCTCCAAGCGGGCTCCTGAGACCGTCATGGACGTAGCAGAAGCGCTGCGAACCGAATGCGCCGTAAAAATAGAAGTGTCAATACCCGCCAGACCCAGAATCTCCTTAACCCAGCGAGAGAGGGTAACGCTAGAAACGGGAGCATAAGGCCTCCGAAAAGAAATAAACAAATTAGGGACAGAAGGATCCCGTAGGGAAGCCGTCCTAGATTCATACTCCTGAAGGCACGCCACCGGGCACAAAAGAGAGGACTGACGGAATGCTGGGTAAGACACAGAGCGGATGCTCGTCTTTGTGCGCCTAGAAATGTTAAATAAGACCCCATCCGGAGTGAAGGACCGGGTATCGTGATCCAGAGCCCGGACATCCGACACCCGCTTACAAGAAATGAGGCACAAAAGGGTAACCAACTTGGCAGATAAATGCCGTAGTGACAACTGGTCATTAGGAGACCAAGAAAGGAGAAAGGACAAAACCAACCCCACGTCCCAAGTGGTAGAGAAACGAGGTCTGGGAGGACGAGATAACCGAGAACCCTTTAGCAGACGGCATACGAGAGGATGTTGCCCAGCAGGACAACCCTCAAAACCCTCGTGTCGTGACGAAATGGCCGACCTGTATAGATTAATCGTACGGTAGGCTTTGCCTGCATCGAATAAAGAGGATAGGAAAGACAGGACCGACACTACAGGTGCTCGAAAGGGATCCAGATCCCGTTCTCCGCACCAGCGAGCCCAAGAGTCCCAGGCGGCTCGGTAAGCACGTCTGGTCCCCGGAGCCCATGCGTTTTCCAAAAGGAAAACAGTCGTGTTTGAAACCCCCGACAAGCTGCCGGAGCACCCGAGATCCTGCAAGCGAGAAGACGAAGGAGGCGCGACTGAATGAGGGGGTGGGAGTCCCCCGAGGGGGCCCGCAAAAGAAGCGGAAGATCTGGAAGGAGGAGCGGCGAATCCACCAGCATCTCCAGCACCATCGGGAACCAGGGCTGAGACCGCCACAGAGGTATGATCAAGATCAATTCCGCTCGCTGGCGCTGAACCTGAAGGAGGACCCGAGAAATCAGGGCAAAGGGGGGAAATGCGTACATTAGTGAACCCCCCCACGGTTGGAGGAAGGCGTCTATTGCCTCCGCCAACGGGTCCGGTCGCCAGCTGAAGAACCGGGAGGTCTGGGCGTTCAAGCGGCTCGCGAATAAATCCACCGATGGAGGACCCCAGCGAGACGACAAAGCTAGGAACACCCCCTCGTCTAGCTTCCAGTCGCTGGAATCCGAAAAGTAACGTGAATTCCAATCCGCGACTACATTGCGGAGGCCGGGAAGGTGCTCCGCAACCACCACTATCCCCTTGGCGAGGCAAAACTCCCAAAAGTCCTGTGCCAGGTACGTCAGAACTGACGAGCGTGTTCCGCCCATCCCGTTGACATATCTGACTGCGGATACGTTGTCCATCCGCAGTCTGATACAAGTTGTCACAGTGCCATTCGCAAAACTGCGAATCGCCAGCGACCCTGCCAGCAATTCTAGGCCATTGATATGAAGACGAGACTCCTCCGGGGACCAAGGACCCCCGGTGGAAATCCCGTTGCAGTGAGCTCCCCAGCCGTGTAAGCTGGCGTCGGATTCGATGATCAGGTCCGGCGAAGGACCCAGCAAAGCCTTGCCATTCCAAACCGACAGATTCTGGATCCACCATCTCAACTCGTCCCTCGTCTCCGTGTCCAGCGTGACCAGGTCCGAGTATGTGGATCCCGCCCGAAGATGGGCAATCTTGAGCCTCTGGAGAGCCCGATAGTGCAAAGGTGCAGGGAAAATGGCCTGGATAGAGGATGCCAACAGGCCAATCAGACGTGCCAGGTGTCGCAACGACAACCGCGGCCGAAGAAGAGCGTGGCGCAGTTCTTTGCGAATGGACCGGACCTTGGAGAGAGGGAGATGAAGAGACAGGGACACGGAATCCACCCTGAATCCTAGGAACTCCATGGACGTAGCCGGAGCGAGGCAAGACTTCTCGTGGTTTATGATAAAACCCAAGCGAGAAAGGAGGTCGGTGGTCCAGGAGAGGTGAGCTCGGAGAAGGGCTGGACTGTGCGCCATGATAAGGATATCGTCGAGATAAATTATCATGCGTACCCCTCTGCTGCGGAGCCAAGACACCACCGGTTTCATCACCTTGGTGAAACACCACGGGGCGGACGAAAGACCGAACGGCAGGCAAGTGAACCGCCAAATCTGGTCTCCCCAAAGGAAGCAAAGCAGGTCTCTGGAAGACGGGGCCACCGGCACTGTAAGGTATGCATCTTTGAGGTCTAGCTTGACCATCCAATCGCCGGGTAGAAGCATATCCCTTAACAGATGGATGCCTTCCATCTTGAAATGCCGGTACTGAACCAGAGAGTTGAGAGCCCTCAGGTTGATAACTGGGCGCATTTGACCGCCCTTTTTCTGGACCAAAAACATGCCACTGACCACCCTGTCGGGGTGAGGTGAGGTGCGTTCTATCGCCCTCTTGTGGACCAACCCCACCAGCTCCCTGTGTAAAAGCTGCAAAAGGGAACCGGTTAAGTGGATAGGGCGAGGGGTGGGTAGTTGGCTCGGTGGAGCCACCAAGTCTATCGTAAATCCCCTGATGGTCTGGAGCACCCACTGGTCTGAGGTGATCTCGGACCAGGCATTGAAACAGAAACGGAGTCTGCCCCCGACACAACCTGTTGAAGAAAGCACAGGAATCACTGGTTGGGGACTCACCAACTGGACGGCGATAGGACTGGGTCCCGCGGTAATTCCTGGACCGACCCGAAGAGCCTCTGGATGGGAAAAAGGACGGCTGGTGCCTTGGGTCCTGGAGGGAGGATCGATAACTGAAGGAGCCTCGTCCCGTTCCACGGGAGTGGAAATCCGACCGGCCGGACAGACGGCCCCTAGAACTGCCGGCCCTGCTGGAAAAACGGTTGTTGAAAACACGTTTCATTGACGTTTGGGCCTTGTCTAACGCCGTAAAGGCACCGACATATCTGCCCAGTTCTTTAATAAACGAGTCTCCAAATAAGAGACCCTGGGCATTCTTGCCTGCCTCAGACAAGGCTAAATTGGACAGCTTCGGCTCCACCTTCATCAGAATGGCCTTTCGCCGTTCGATGGCTAGAGAGGTGTTCACGTTGCCCGTGATGCAGATGGCCCGTTGGACCCATCCGCCCAATTCAACCGGGTCGACCGGCCTGCCCTCCGACTTAGCGGACTCCGCCATCTCGAAGATTTTGGCGAGGGGCCCCGTGATGTCAAGGAGTTTGTCCTGAACGGCCCGCAGAGCGGAATCCAACCCCTTTTTTGGGTTGAATTTTGTCTTGGTGAGGAATTGGACCATCTTCGGGTCCACCGTAGGCGTCTCACACACCTTATTCAAAATCAAAGGCCGAGGGCATTCTGCCCGCAATTTGTTCCGAGACTCCTTACTCAGAGGAGTACGGATTTTTGCCTCCAAATATTGTGCTACCGGAGTGGTGGGGAGCCACTCCGCAGAGCGTGGATGATGGAGTTCGTCCGGGTTGAATAAAGGAGTACCCAGGGAGTCAACCATGAGGTCGTCTGGGGGAGGCTGGTTTCCCTGTACAGAAACCGTAGGTATGGACGGCCCGGGGGTAGGCGATATATCCAGAGGGTCAACCTCAACATCCTGAATGTCCTCTAAAGAGTCATATAACGACTCATCACGCGCCTCCTCGTTCGATTCTCTTTCAGAATCAGACTGTGGCTCAGTAATAGTCCTGGCCGACTTCCATGCACGAGAGCGTTCTGCCTGTCGTGCGCAGGCTCTTTTCCGCGGGACAACCGCGTGGTCACGTGATGGATTACCATCGGTTCTGAGAGTTCTGGAGGCAGATGGTCTGGCGATATCCAGAACCTGGTCCTGCATGGACTCAGTGGATTGTGCACCTAGGGCCTGAGAAATCGACTGGGACAGCGCTGAGGACATAGAGCCCATCGCCGCCATGATTGCGTCAGAAATCGATTGCTGTAAAGCAGTATGTTCTAACCCCTGAGGACCTGCATCGCGGGAGGGGGCATTAGCAGGAACAAGGGGGGCACTAGGGGCGTCCTGCCTGGATGAGGAGCTACGACGAGACATAATAAGTGGTAGGAGTTAGTCACCCCAGACCACCAGAAGGACAGACCTGTAAAAGAAGGGAAAAAACTAATGAGGGTACAGCACCCAAGGGATACTAAGGAGAGCGTCTATAAGGAAAAACCAGACCTACCGAAATAAAGCAGGCGAGGGACCTGTGGAACGGAGTGCGACTGCAGAGGCGACCAGCGTGTGGAGAAAAACGCGCGTCGCAGCCGGAAGGAAGGGGGCGGGAGGAGGGGCCAAGGCCCGCAATGCAGGGAAGCGAAATAGCGGCGGGGATGCGAAAATCCCGCCTATCGCGAGATCTCGGCCGGGCACTGAGAAAAGCAAGATGGCGGCCGAAATCTCGCGAATCGCGAGACTTCGGCCGGAACGGAGCACAGAGGAAAACACAGGTACCGGAGACCGGGGACCTGACCAGAAGGCAAGCGAGGGAAAGAGGGGGGCAAAACAACAAGAATCGGCGCAAGTGGGGCACGATAAAGCAGAGATAAACAAATAGAGCAAAGACACATATATGAATTCAATAAAATCCCGCAGAACCGAGGGTTCTAGGGAATAAGGTGGCCAGGAGACACCTGGACTAGCAAAACCTGAAGCGACCAAGCTAAAAGAAATTCCGAAAACAGAAAAAATATATACAGTTCACATAAACACTACTTATCTGCCATGGCAGCAGCAAAGAAAGAGGATGATCCCAGGGGAGAGAGACAATATATACTGGGATGGAGGGGAGGAGTCAGTTGTTATGGTTTTTTCTTTTGATTGACATGTTCTTCTTTGCTGCTATGGTAACAGTAAAGAGAGTTATATGCAATAGGAGCCTCCGTGTCTTGTGATAAAATTAGCAGGCATGCGGGACAGCACTCAGTATCTTCAGGCAGGCTCTTCTTCCTTCCTCTGCCTCCCAGACGGGACTACTCCCTCTCCTGTCCTGGCTCACATCGCACGGCTATGTCTCTGCTCCAGCTCCGCCACCCTATGTACAGTAAACGGGACATGTTCTAGTTTTATTCCGACAGCCTTTTGCCGTGCCTCGTGGGAACTCCGCCCCCATTATAGCCAATGGGGACAGAGTAGCAGTCCGGGGGCACGTGGTCATTAGCGGCAGGACGGATCCGGCAGGCTGTTCACCCGCTGGAACAGCCTGCCGGAGGTCCGTGCCCCTAGTGTGCAAGTAGCCTTGTGGAAAATTGCTGGCAATCAGACAACCACAGTATCATCTTTCACAATGTCTGCTCTGAAGGTCTTATTTGTGGAAGGTTATTTCGTCCTTCCCTAATATGCCCGCAGTGCAATATTACAGCAGAAAATGTGTTTTTGTAGGTTTGCACATGGATTTTATTCCCTGAATGTCTCACTCAGGGCACAGACAGTGTTTTGTAGTTTACGATAGGGAACAGCAGTTGGCCATGATGACACCACCACCCTCACCTAAGTTAGCAGGCACGCAGTGACGCAGTATCTTCAGGCAGGCTCTTCTTGCTTCCTCTGCCTCCCCAGATGGGACTACTCCCTCTTCTGTCCTGGCTCACGTCTCTGCCTCCACTCCAGCTCCGCCACCTCCTATCTACAATATACGGACGGGAGAAGGGCGCGGGCAGCGTTAGGGCAGGCAGAATATGAGATTGTGGATAAGCTCTGCCTGTATTGGAGCTGTCATTTGGCATTCCGGGCACTAGAGGCCACTGTTTTGCTGCACAGTCAGCACACTGTGGGATCAGCATATGCAAAGCAGATGATGACTCATGCTTCTGTGTGAACCAGGAAGTGTTGATCTGACATGGTGGAAGGATTGTGCTGTGAGGGACTGAATCCAATTTCATCCTGGCTTGCGGATGTCTGGCAGTGAATGGACACTCAAAGGAAGGAGAGTATCTGCTGTCCCCTGTCTGGATCCAGCTCTTTGAAAGAGAGGTTGTCCCAGGAAGACCAATTCCAGTGTATGGACAGAAAACCTTATCATCAAGCAAGGCCGCACGGTTGCTGAGAGCTTGGTGGCCATCCCGGGTAAGCGGCATCCTAGGGCCCAGAACGGACGCAGGTCAGTACACCTGATTACCAATTGTACTTTACTGTTTGGTGCCAAAAGTAACAGAGACTAGCCTAGGCCTTGTATTAGCTAGTTAGATAGGGTTATAGTTTTGTTAGGCCTTACTGTACTGGACTGCAGTGCAGTAATTGACTTGCTGGCTCTGCTGTGTCTGCCACCGGTTAGGTGTGTCCTCTATAGAGGCACAGTACGACTTATAGGCTCTGCTGTGTACACCAACGGGCTAGGCCTGTCCCTCGGACAGGGGCGGTGACTGTGGGCCTGGGGTATTACTTACAGTTGCAAGAAAAAGTATGTGAACCTTTTGGAATGATATGGATTTCTGCACAAATTGGTCATAAAATATGATCTGATCTTCATCTAAGTCACAACAATAGACAATCACAGTCTGCTTAAACTAATAACACACAAAGAATTACAGTTCATTCACAGTGTAGGTGGAAAAAGTATGTGAATCCTTGGATTTAATAACTGGTTGAACCTCCTTTGGCAGCAATAATTTCAACCAAATGTTTCCTGTAGTTGCAGATCAGACCTGCACAACGGTCAGGAGTGATTCTTGACCATTCCTCTTTACAGAACTGTTTCAGTTCAGCAATATTCTTGAGATGTCTGGTGTGAATCGCTTTCTTGAGGTCATGCCACAGCATCTCAATCGGGTTGAGGTCAGGACTCTGACTGGGCCACTCCAGAAGGCGTATTTTCTTCAGTTTAAGCCATTCTGTTGTTGACTTACTTCTATTCTTTGGGTCATTGTCCTGTTGCAACATCCATCTTCTGTTAAACTTCAGCTGGTAAACAGATGGCCTTAAGTTCTCCTGCAAAATGTCTTGATAAATTTGGGAATTCATTTTTACTTCGATGACAGCAATCCGTCCAGGCCCTGACCCAGCAACGCAGCCCCAAACCATGATGCCCCCACCACCATACTTCACAGTTGGGATGAGGTTTTGATGTTGGTGTGCTGTGCCTCTTTTTCTTCACACATAGTGTTGTGTGTTTCTTCAAAACAACTCAACTTTGGTTTCATCTGTCCACAGAATATTTTGCCAGTACTGCTGTGGAACATCCAGGTGCTCTTGTGCAAACTGTAAATGTGCAGCAATGTTTTTATTGGGACAGCAGTGGCTTCCTCTGTGGTATCCTCCCATGAAATCCATTCTTGTTTAGTGTTTTACGTATTGTAGATTCGCTAACAGGGATGTTAGCATATGCCAGAGACTTTTGTAAGTCTTTAGCTGGCACTCTAGCATTCTTCTTCACCTCATTGAGCAGTCTGTGCTGTGCTCTTGCAGTCATCTTTACAGGATGGCTACTCCTAGGGAGAGTAGCAGCAGTGCTGAACTTTCTCCATTTATAGACAATTTGTCTTACCGTGGACTGATGAACAGCAAGGCTTTTGGAGATACTTTTATAACCCTTTCCAGCTTTATGCAAGTCAACAATTCTTAATCGTAGGTCTGGTGAGAGCACTTTTGTGCGAGGCATCATTCCCATCAGGCAATGCTTCTTGTGAAAAGCAAACTCAGAACTGGTGTGTGTTTTTTATAGGGCAGGGAAGCTGTAACCAACACCTCCAATCTCATCTCATTGATTGGACTCCAGTTGGCTGACACCTCACTCCAATTAGTTCTTGGAGATGTCATTAGTCTAGGGGTTCACATACTTTTTACACCTGCACTGTGAATGTTTACATGGTGTGCTCAATAAAAACATGGTAACATTTAATTCTTTGAATGTTATTAGTTTAAGCAGACAGTGATTGTCTATTGTTGTGACTTAGATGAAGATCAGATCACGTTTTATGACCAATTTGTGCAGAAATCCATATCATTCCAAAGGGTTCACATACTTTTTCTTGCAACTGTATACTGTTTGTACTTGTGTTAATACTGTTTCCAAAGTAAAGTTTATATTCTTGCATATAAAGCTGGTGTCAGTGTCGCTTTCCTTGTCTGTGACTTTGCTGTATCCTGGGGAGCCCACTCCGGTACACGGCTTACAAGAGCAACGTCAGGAGGAGGAGGCTGCCATTCGGCGAGCACAAACGGTACGCAGCGGTAAGCCCTCCCCCTACTTTAATATTAGACATATTCATTGGTGGCAGTGGTGCGGTGCCTCAGAGCCAACTCATTGTATTGGGCTATACGGCGACCGCATCATGGGAGGGAGGGATTCTCAAGCCTCTGTCCCTCCCTCCTTCTCCACTGACTTGAAAAAACATGTACTCGTCGGGCGCATATGCGCCTGGCATCAGCGCTTCTCTCTTCCTCTGCGGCCCTGCAAAGTATCTTCCAGGGCCTGGTCCTGGGCCGCGGCCCGGCGGTTGGGGACCGCTGCTCTATGGGGCTCATACCATATGGAAGAAATAAAGCCCACCATAATGCCACCCTATAGAAATAATTCTTCTTATAATGTGACAGTGCAAAAAAAAACCTTGTAATGCCCCCAGTTGAGATAATGTTCCCATAGTGCCCCCATAATGTGGCAGTATAAAATACCCCTATATAGTGCCCCCCAGTAAATTCCCCCATAGAGCTCCTCTCTCCCCTTCCTCCTAGTACCCTCATAATGTACCAGTACAAAATGCCCCATATATAGTGCCCCAGTAGATGCCCTGAGTGTCCCCCATAATTTTCAAGTATAAAATACCCCTTCTTAGTGCCCCCCATAGTACTCCTCTCCCCCACAATATCCATCATAATGTGTCCCGACATTACACCCCCCCTAATCACGTGCCAGTAACAAGTCTACCCCCCTCCCATCATGTGCCAGGAACAAGAGCCCCCCCCATCATGTGCCAGGAACAAGAGCCCCACCATCATGTGCCAGGAACAAGAGCCTCCCATCATGTGCCAGTAAAAGAGCTGCCCCCCCCCCATAAATGTGCCAGTAACAAGAGGCCCCCCATCATATGTCAGTAACAAGAGCCCCCCATCATGTGCCAGTAACAAGAACCCACCCATCATGTGCCAGTAACAAGAACTCCCCATCATCTGCCAGTAATAAGAGCCCCTCACATCATGTGCCAGTAACATGAACCCCCCATCATCTGCCAGTAATAAGAACCCCCCCCCCCCCCCATCATGTGCCATTAAAAGTATTGTAATTGTACATATATAAAAAAAAAACTACCTCCATGTAAGCATTGCTATGCAGGCCTCTTCTGGCCTGTGTCCCGTGCTGTACGGCTCAGGTCATTGCGCTGCCTGCAACGGTCTCTGATAGGCTCCTAGTTTTTTTTTTACTCAACTTTAGCATGTGATGTTGTTATCTTGCAGTAATTATAGAGTACCATTAGATGGCAGTGCAGTCTAAGAAATCATCTCTGGTTGTGCATTTCTACATAGAAGGCCCATTCCCCACTGTCAGAGCTGAACCGCCTTTCCTAAAAGGCAGAATTTTTATTTAGGTCTCATTCACATCACCGTTATAGATTTATAAATTCGAATATCTGCGGATTTATAAATCTGCCCGCAGCTCAATGTCCAGGAGGAAAATCTCTGCAGTGTGGAGGAATTTCTGGAGAATCTCATCCACTTTGCTGTTACTGGATTTACAAATCCGCATGAATAATGAGCGACATTTCTGTCTGGTGTGGAGGTCCAGTGAGAAGAGGTCCGATCCCTGTGCTCCATTGATGGTGTCACCTCCTCACATGTGTCCTCTGTTGTCACCAGTCTGATATGTATACACCTGAGACCGCCACATTGTTACAAATTTCTATTATTTATTTGGTGAACAGATCTTCCTGCTCTTTGAGATAAAACCAGATGATGTCATCGCTATAAACCTCCATAAGTGCCGCAAACTACGAGGAGTCAGTAGCTGCCGACAAGGAGCAGATATCAAGATGGCGCAGAAGTGGCCGAGCTGAACGTGTTTGTCCACAGAAGGAACGGGAGAAAGCTGGAGATGATCTTCCCCTTGAAGCCACAAATCATCCGCAAAGAATCTGAAAAAAAAGAAATGACAACCTTATAGACGCGACGACATCTCCTGGGAGTAACGTCTGCATTTACAAGATCCTCCAGAGCTGAAGTCCAGAAACTGCTGACATGAAGATGGAAGATGAAGAATTCTCACCATCTGCTTCTCCCATGTCCAGACAAATCTCCTCCTGGGTGGCACAATACATCTGCACCCCCTTCTCATGACTGGGGTTGGGGTGTAAGGTTCTGTGTTGTGGCCAGGACTTGGTGCCCCTTACTTGCCCGCTGGTTCATTCTCTGGAGATGTGTCAGCAGTGGATGAACCGGATGTAGTAGGAGGATTAGAGGTACACGTAGAATGGGGGACACTGAATGGAAAGTCTATTCACCTACCATGATGTAGCGGACTAGCAGAGCTGAGACTGTAGAACAGGTGTAGTGATAAGGAGAATGGTCAGACAACCCAAAGAGGAACATTGAAGATGTAGCAGAGCTCAGTATGCAATACAGAATCAGAAGGCAGAAGAGTAGTCGTACGGTCCAGGGGTCAGCAACGAGGGTCAAGAAGATTCGAGTGCGCGGTACAGAATCAGGAGGCAGAAGAATAGTCGTACGGTCCAGGGTCAGCAACGGGGGTCAATCACAGCCGAGTGCGCGGTACAGAAGGATTATCCAAAATCGTGGTCAAAAACAGATCAGGTCATAACTGAAATCAAATAGAAAATCCTGGATCAGAACCAGCGCTACCAGGTCAGGGGAAAGACCCCAATAACTGGTCCTGGGGCCAATACATGGAGGTGAAAGAGAGCGCCTGGTTGTGCATTCTGCGAATGCTCCACCTGACAACCCCTCCAGCTCCTTGGTAGTCGGCTGATGAGGGGACATCTGTGTAAGGGGCTTATTCTATACGGGGCACACAATCCACATACCATATCCATCCTCCATTATCTGGTCGTCAGCAGCGGGGAGCGGCACAGGGGGCAGGCTGGATTTTCCAGGAGCCATGGTGTTATGCAGGCTCCATGGAAATCATGGGAGCAGGGGAGAGTGGTGACCGACTCCCCGACCTCAAACTCCAGGAGGCAGATGACGCACCCTCTACTGGAGTCGGCTGTGCCCATGATGTAAACGGGCAGATCCTCCAGTGCCTGGTGTAATTGGCGCACTGACTGTCGGGTCCTCCTCCAGACAGTGGTGTTATCTGGTCTTCTGCGTCGCCCTGCAGTGGATGTCCGCTCCTCTCCTGGCATGGCTGTCCTCCGTCCATAAGGCGCCGGTCGAGCACGATGTCCTGTGCTGTGAGTGGCGCCATTATATGTGGAAGGCTGTCCTCCAGGAAGACCACGGGTACGAGCGGCTCCTCCCAGGGGGCGCTCCTGAGCTGATGTTACTGCTCTGTGTACTAATAACAAGACATAATATAAATGACTAAAACGTCCATATAACCAACTCAACAATTCCACCTGAGGCCGGGATTGGTAGGTACCTGAACATGTATGTTATGTAGGAGATCACTTACCTCTTCGGGTAGAATTTCTCACACTCTCCATCAATAAAGACTCTCGATACTAAATATAGATGCTCAAATTCCCAAAATGGGGAGCAGTCAATGATATGCTGCAGTCTCCTGAGCAATACCAATACAACTGCACAGAAATGAGGGTTCCGATGCCGGACATAGAACTCCTGAGTGATGTCACAGTCACTTGTGGGGGCATTCTAGAAGGGGATGACATCACAAGTAATCGGAGTCCCAGTGTAATCGCTGGGGCTCCGATCAGTAACCATGGCAACCGGGACACTACTGCAGTCCCGGTTGCCATGGTTACTTAGCAATTTGTAGAAGCTTCATACTTACCTGTGAGCAGCGATGTCTGTGACCGCCGGGAGCTCCTCCTACTGGTAAGTGACAGGTCTGTGCTATAGGCAATGCGCCGCACAGACCTTTCACTTACCAGTAGGAGGAGCTCCCGGCCGGTCACAGACATCGCAGCTCGCAGGTAAGTATGAAGCTTCTACAAATTGCTAAGCAACCATGGCAACCGGGACTGCAGTAGCGTCCCGGTTGCCATGGTTACCGATCGGAGCCCCAGCGATAACACTGGGACTCCGATCGGTACTCTCCACTGCCACCAATGATAGGGGGGGGCAAATTTAATTAGAAGGGGGAGGGAGGGGAGAGGGCCCACTGGCCACCAACGAGTTATCTACAGCGGAGGGAGGGGGGGCCCACTGGACACCAATGAGTTAACTACAGGGAGGGAGGGAGGGCCCACTGGACACCAATGAGTTAACTACAGGGGAGGGAGGGGGGCCCACTGGACACCAATGAGTTAACTACAGGGGAGGGAGGGGGGGCCCACTGGACACCAATGAGTTAACTACAGGGGAGGGAGGGGGGGCCCACTGGACACCAATGAGTTAACTACAGGGGAGGGGGGGGGCAGCCACACTGGCCACCAATGAGTTAACTACAGGGGAGGGGGGGGGGCAGCCACACTGGCCACCAATGAGTTAAAAACAGGGGGGGGGGGGGGGGTTCTGCCCCCTGCTGCCTGGCAGCACTGGCCACCAATGAGTTAACTACAGGGGAGGATGGCGGGGGGGCGGCTGCACTGGCCACCAATGAGTTAAAAACGGGGGGGGTTCTGCCAGGCAGCAGGGGGCAGTCATGTTGTCATGGTCTTACCTCCTTGCTGTTCCCTTCGTTTGACATGTGCTGGCGGCCATCTTGGTTTCTGGGTTTTCTTGTAGCCTCCCACCCTGCGGCTCCTCCTTCCCACTGGGAGGAGCTGGATGCCTAGCTCATATATATAGGAGGTCTGTGGCTTCAGTTCCTTGCTTGGTCCTCCTGTGTTCACATGCTTCCAAGACTGCTGCTGCTTCTGGTTCCTGATCCTGGCCTCGTCTGACTACCCCGTTGGTTCCTGATTCCGGCTTCGTCTGACTACCCCGTTGGTTCCTGATTCCGGCTTCGTCTGACTACCCCGTTGGTTCCTGTTCCTGGCTTCGTCTGACTACCCTTCTGGTTCCTGACCTCTGTCTCCACAAGACCCTGCTTCGGTTTAGCCATCCGTTCGGACTTTGCTACGGCTTGCTCTTCAATAAAACCTTCTTATTTTCCACTTATCTCTTGTTGTACGTCTGGTTGATGGTTCCATGACATTAGGACCAAGCCATGAATTCTGACGGTACAGGGCCACCCTCGCTACCTACGCTGGTTGCCAGACTTGATCAGCAGGATCACCTGTTGGGTCGGTTCGCTGTGGCGTTGCAAACCCTGCTTGAACGCACGGCTCATTTAGCTTCCGTTGCCGATGGGTCGGTTGTCGCTCCTGGGCCCGCTCCTACTGCCGCTCCGGTTGTTGCGCCAGAGTCTACCCTGACACCTGTTGCTGCGCCTGTGGTGTTTCAGGGTATGACCGGTTCTGCCCCCCTTCCACAGCGCTTTGGGGGAGAGCCAACTCAGTGCCGAGGTTTCCTTAACCAGGTGGGCATTTACTTCGAGTTGCTGCCACATGCCTTTCCTACTGAGAGATCAAGGGTGGGCTTCTTGATCTCGCTGCTCTCGGACAAGGCCTTGGCCTGGGCCAGCCCTTTATGGGAGAACAACAATCCGGTGGTTGCCGAGTTTTCCGGTTTTGTTGCTTCTCTTCGGAAGGTATTCGATGTGCCGGCTCGTGCTGCCTCTGCTGCGAAGCTCCTTATGTCCATCAGACAGGGTTCACGATCCGTAGCTGAATACGCCATTGAGTTTCGTACCCTGGCAGCAGAGGTGGGCTGGAATAATGAGGCTCTGGTCGCTGCTTTCTCTCATGGTCTCTCGGATGCCTTGAAGGATGAGGTTGCAGCTAAGGACCTACCAGTGGAGCTCGAGTCTCTTATTTCTTTCCTGATTTTGATTGACACCAGACTCAGGGAGAGACCTTCCTTTAAGGAGAGCCTGCGGAGGTCTCCTAACAGATTGGCGCCTACGTTTGCTGTCCCACCCGTGCCTCCCTCTCCTCCCACGCCTCCTGGGGATGACTTGTCTGGGGGTGAACCCATGCAGCGGGGGTTTGCTCGCCTGTCTGAGGGGGAGAGGGTACTCCGGAGACGCGAGGGCCGATGCATGTACTGTGGTCTCGGTGGGCATTTTCGGTTGGCATGTCCGAACCGTCCGGGAGAACGCTCGCACCTGAGGTCCTGTCGGGGGCAGATCTTGGGTGGAGTCTCCTCGTCCCCGGTTTCCCGTGTTGACAAACCACTGATCACGGTTGTCCTCTCCTGGGTCGGGGGCTCGGTGACGACCCAGGCGTTGGTGGACTCTGGTGCTGGTGGTTTGTTCATTGATAGAGTGTTTGTTGCCGCCAATTCCATTCCTCTGCAGCCTCGAGGTTCCCCACTGGCTCTTGAGGCGATAGACGGCAGACCCCTTCTGCCGCCACACGTGACTCATGAGACCCTTCCAGTGGGGATGGCCATTGGTGCCGTTCACAGAGAGTCGGTCTGTCTCCAGGTTATTTCGTCTCCACACTACTCGGTGGTCTTGGGGTACCCCTGGCTCCAGAAGCATAATCCGACTTTCGATTGGAGATCGGTCGAGATCCTCTCGTGGTCACCGCAGTGTGGGGCTAGTTGCATCCATGGGCCTGTCAAGTTGCTGTGTACTTCCTCGGACTCTCTGTTGCCTCCTGAATACGAAGAGTACCGGGATGTATTCGATAAGGTGCGCGCGGTTGCCCTACCTCCGCACCGCCCATACGATTGTGCCATAGAGTTACAATCCGGTGCCGTTCCTCCTCGTGGCAAAGTCTATCCACTGTCGGTAGCGGAGAATGAGGCCATGGAGGAGTACGTGAGGGAGGCGCTTTCACGCGGACACATTCGCAAATCCTCGTCCCCGGCAGGGGCTGGATTTTTCTTTGTGAAAAAGAAGGGCGGCGAGTTGAGGCCTTGCATCGATTACAGGGGTCTCAATCGCATCACGATCAAGAACGCTTACCCGATACCCTTGATTTCCGAGCTGTTCGATCGCCTCAAAGGGGCCACGGTCTTTACCAAACTCGACCTGAGGGCGGCATATAACCTGGTAAGGATCAAGGCGGGCGATGAGTGGAAGACCGCGTTTAACACCAGGACCGGTCATTATGAATCCTTGGTTATGCCCTTTGGGTTGTGCAATGCGCCCGCAGTCTTCCAGGAATTCATCAACGATGTTTTCCGTGACCTGTTGCAGCAGTGTGTGGTGGTCTATTTGGATGACATCTTGGTATATTCTGCATCCATGGAGGCCCACATTCTGGATGTCAGACGAGTGTTGCAACGCTTACGAGAGAACAAGCTGTTCGGTAAGCTTGAGAAATGCGAATTTCACCGATCCCAGGTAACCTTCTTAGGTTACATCATTTCCGCTGAGGGGTTCTCCATGGATCCTGAGAAGGTTTCGGCTGTCTTACAGTGGCCCCAGCCCAGTGGGCTTCGTGCCCTGCAGCGCTTTTTGGGCTTCGCCAATTATTATCGGAAGTTCATCAGGGACTTTTCCATGCTAGCCAAGCCTCTCACGGATCTGACCAGGAAGGGCAGTAATCCTCAGGTCTGGCCGCTCGAGGCCATCCGAGCTTTTGAGGCTCTAAAGTCCGCCTTTGTGTCGGCTCCGATTCTGTCGCATCCCAACCCTGGGTTGCCTTTTGTCCTCGAGGTGGACGCGTCTGAGACGGGAGTAGGCGCCCTCCTGTCTCAGCGTAGAACACCAGAGGGTCCTCTGCTTCCTTGTGGGTTTTACTCCCGGAAACTGTCTTCCGCGGAGTGCAACTATCAGATTGGTGACAGGGAGTTATTGGCCATCGTGCAGGCCCTTAAAGAATGGAGGCACTTGCTCGAGGGCTCGGTGGTTCCGGTTCTCATCCTGACGGACCACAAGAATCTGACCTACCTCTCTGAGGCCAAGAGATTGACACCACGTCAGGCCAGATGGGCTCTGTTCTTGTCACGTTTTAATTACGTGGTCTCCTACCTACCCGGCTCCAAGAACATCAGAGCGGATGCCTTATCACGGCAGTACTCCGAGCTGTCCGGGGAGGAGTCGATTCCGACTACGGTCATACCCCCGAATCAGATCCTGGCCGCTATTCGCACCAGCCTGACTTCTCCTCTGGGTGAGCAGATTTTGGCGGCTCAATCTGGTGCTCCCTCTGGGAGACCCAACGGCAGATGTTTTGTGCCTGAGGAGTTGCGCACTCGGTTGTTGCGAACCTACCATAACTCCAAGGCCGCGGGGCACCCTGGAAAGAATCAGCTGTCCTGGGCGGTTTCACGTCTGTTCTGGTGGCCTTCTCTACGTTCCGACATCGCCGCATATGTAGCGGCATGCTCCGTTTGTGCCCAGAGTAAGTCCCCTCGGCACCTTCCGTTGGGCCTTTTGCAACCCATAGCCACCGGGGAGCGTCCATGGTCACACCTGGGGATGGATTTCATTGTGGACCTCCCTGCATCCCGAGGCCATACGGTCATTCTCATGATTGTGGATCGGTTTTCCAAAATGTGCCACTGTGTTCCTCTCAAGAAGTTACCCTCTGCACAAGAGTTGGCCTCGATTTTTGCCAGGGAGGTCTTCCGGTTGCACGGTTTGCCCAAGGAGATTGTGTCGGATCGGGGGAGTCAGTTTGTGTCCAGGTTCTGGCGCGCCTTTTGCTCCCAGTTGGGGATTCATCTCTCTTCTCCTCGGCCTACCACCCTCAGTCCAATGGGGCCGCAGAACGATCCAATCAGGCCTTGGAGCAATTCCTTCGTTGCTATGTCTCCGATCACCAAGACAATTGGGTTGACCTCCTGCCTTGGGCTGAGTTTGCCAGGAACACGGCGGTGAACTCTTCCTCTGGGACGTCTCCCTTCATGGCCAATTATGGGTTCCAACCTGCCGTGTTACCGGAGGTATTCTCTCCCCAGGATATTCCGGCTGTGGAGGATCACCTTTCCGTCCTACGTGCTTCTTGGGTACAGATCCAGAGGTCCCTTGAGGTCTCTGCGCAGCGCCAGAAACTCCAGGCTGATCGCAGACGAGCGCCCGCTCCTTCCTACCAGGTCGGAGACCGCGTATGGTTGTCCACCCGCAACCTCAACCTTCGAGTGCCCACTCCCAAGCTGGCGCCTCGCTTTGTTGGTCCCTTCCGAGTGCTTCGCAGGGTAAACCCGGTAGCCTATGCCCTTGCGCTTCCTCCTGGCATGCGGATCTCCAACGTGTTTCATGTCTCCCTGTTGAAGCCACTGGTGTGTAATCGTTTCACTTCCTCGATTCCTCGGCCTCGTCCGGTCCAAGTGGGCAATCGTGAGGAGTATGAGGTGAGCAATATCCTGGACTCACGCCTGGTCCGCGGCCGGGTGCAGTTTTTGGTCCATTGGCGTGGTTATGGTCCAGAGGAGCGTTCCTGGGTTCCCTCCGCAGATGTCCATGCTCCTGTCTTGCTCCGAGCCTTCCACGCACGCTTCCCTCAGAAACCGTTCCTTACTCCGCGGAGGAGGGGCCCTTGAGGGGGAGGTACTGTCATGGTCTTACCTCCTTGCTGTTCCCTTCGTTTGACATGTGCTGGCGGCCATCTTGGTTTCTGGGTTTTCTTGTAGCCTCCCACCCTGCGGCTCCTCCTTCCCACTGGGAGGAGCTGGATGCCTAGCTCATATATATAGGAGGTCTGTGGCTTCAGTTCCTTGCTTGGTCCTCCTGTGTTCACATGCTTCCAAGACTGCTGCTGCTTCTGGTTCCTGATCCTGGCCTCGTCTGACTACCCCGTTGGTTCCTGATTCCGGCTTCGTCTGACTACCCCGTTGGTTCCTGATTCCGGCTTCGTCTGACTACCCCGTTGGTTCCTGTTCCTGGCTTCGTCTGACTACCCTTCTGGTTCCTGACCTCTGTCTCCACAAGACCCTGCTTCGGTTTAGCCATCCGTTCGGACTTTGCTACGGCTTGCTCTTCAATAAAACCTTCTTATTTTCCACTTATCTCTTGTTGTACGTCTGGTTCATGGTTCCATGACACATGTACACAGTTTTTCAGTATATTCTAACCTGGAGCGTCCCCATCACCATGGGAACGCCTCTGTGTTAGAATATACTGTCGGATCTGAGATTTACGATGTAGCTCATATCCGACAGTATTTTCCAACATAGAGGCGTTCCCGTGGTGATGGGGACGCTTCAAGTTAAAATATACCATCGGATTGGAAAAAACTCCAATCCGATGGTATAAAAGAACTCCAGACTTTACATTGAAAGTCAATGGGGACGGATCCGTTTGAAATGGCACCATATTGTGTCAACGTCAAACGGATCCTTCCTCATTGACTTGCATTGTAATTCAGGACGGATCCGTTTCGCTCCGCACGGCCCGGCGGACACCAAAACGACTTGTTTTTTCATGTCAGTGGATCCTTTAAAAATCAAGGAAAACCCACGGACGAAAAAACGGTCACGGATCACGTACCAACGGACCCCACTTTTGCGGACCGTGAAAAAATACTGTTGTGTGCATGAGGCCTTAAAGTGGTTTTCCCATGTCAGACATTTATGGCCTATTCTCAAAGATACAGCATTGGGGTCCAATTCATGTAGGACCCACCACTGGGACTCCCCCATATTTGCTCTCAGCCTATTCCTAATTGTCTTAGAAAATTAACACCAGAGCCACAGATGAAATGATCACTGGAGGATGAAATGATCACTGCCTTCCTCCATCCCCCTCCGCTTCTTCCTCTAAGCGTCCATTCACACGTTAGTAGTGTATTGTGGATCCGCAAATTGCGGATCCGTAATACACTCGGCCAGCACCCCCATATAACTGCCTTTTCTTGCCCGCAATTGCAGACAAGTATAGAACATGTTTTATTTTTTTCGGGAGCCGTGGACTGGAAGATCGTGGCTGCGCTCCGGAAATGCAGATGCGGACAGCTCACTGTGGGCTGTCTCATTCTCTTCAGGCCCCATAGAAAATTAATGGGTCTGGATTCTTGCGGAACGGATCCGGACCCATTCTATGGACGTGTGAATAGACCCTAAATCTCTGGCGGCCGCCCTCATAAGCTTTTTGGAAGATTTTCTTCATTAATAGATACAAGAAACCAAGTTCTATAAACTGAGCTTCTTCTATGAACAGGTACAGATACACCCACAGGACATCTCCTGAGTTGGAGAATCTTTTCTTATAGCTCTGTGTTGTGTCATTCCTCTGCTATTGCACCTAGAAACTTATGAATCACTTACAAATTGGGTGTTACCATTTTTAATGTCAAAGGTGCGTGTCCCTACAGTGTGATACTGTTAGCGCTGTTTGGAGTGTCAGACCCCCAAATAAATGACCCCCAAAATGCTTAATACGCCTGAATAGGAGGAATCAAGAGATTACATGACAGAATGCCACCTTACTGACCCCCACAGTAGAACCTGAGTGCCCCCACACAGGGGTGGGATTCAAATTTTTAACAACTAGTTCTCTACTCAATGGCGGACATGCGGCGTCACGACACATGTTTACATATACATACACCATATATATGCAACACACATACACATAAATACACCATATATACACACATACCACCCAACTTTTAAAAAGCCTAAGTAGCTAAGCTATGGAATGAAGCGCTCATCTCAAGCTGCCGCCACCAGAGCACCTGGTCGGGATACAGCCGGTAACACGGTTATCAGATCTGGATGTAATTTTAACAACTGGATCTAGAGAACCTGAGGGAACTGGCTGAATCCCATCCCTGCCCCCACATTACCATGACCACTTCAAGCCCCAAACAAAAGACATGCCACCTACGTAAGTGCCCTAACACAGTATTTATGTCTTCTTATTTTACCCACACAGTAATCATGCCCCCTTAGTGCCCTCACACAGTAATTATGTTCCTTTAGCATAACACATGACCTATTCTGGCTTGTGAATGCCATAAAAAACTAAAATGGTGCCAGAACACACGTTTTTTATTATCTTGCCTAAAAAAATTGAAATATGAAGCAATCAAAAATCCTATGTACCCCAAAATAGTACAAATAAAACTGTCACCTTATTCTGTAGTTTCCAAAGTGATTCAGTTAATAACAAACCAGTAGACAAACCTGAAGCTTGTCAAGTTCGCTTTGGGCGAATCTGGTGAGATGGCGCACAGCGCCATTTTACTGCACATGTTGGCAGAAAAAAGCTCTAGGGTGGAAGAAGAAGGATGCTCACATGACTCTGAGAGGAAGTCAGGGGAGGACTTGCCCTGATTGGCTCACAGGCAGACAGACAGCCTGGATGAGCCAATCAGTGGGGCAGCAAACAGGGAGTTGCTCTCCTTCTACTGTATTTTCTCTTAAATCTTGTGGAACACTTAAAGGGTTAACAAAGTTTGTAAAATCATATTTGAATAACTTGAGGGGTGTAGATTCTAAATGGTGGCATTTATGGGTGGTTTCTATGTTTCTATTATGTAAGCCCCGCAAAGTGACTTCATAACTGAATTGGTTCTTTAAAAAGTGGGGTTTGGAATTTTATTAAACATTTAAAAAATTGCATCTAAAATTGTACTCCATCTAGCATCCAAAAAATAATAATAACATTTACAAAATGAGGCCAACATAGACATACGGGAAATGTAAAGAAATAACTATTTTATGAGCTATCATTACCTGTCTTAACAGCAGAGAAATTTTGAAAATTTACGACCTTTATGAAGTACAATGTGTCATGAAAAAACAATTTCAGAATGGCTAGGCTAAGTAGAAGCGTTCCAAAATTATTACCACATAAAATGACATGTCAGATTTGCAAAATATGTTCTGGTCGGGAAGGCCCGACAAAAGGAACACAGCAGGCAATCTGCAGCCAAAATCAAGTCAGCCCTAAACAAGGGTTTTGAGAGTTGTAACTGAGGTCCTACAGTCTAAGGAAGTGTGGTCAGAAGCCCATCGGGCATTGAACCTCCTATCAGTGACATGTAGCTCAGATGAAACAGGCCCCTTACAATATACCAGACAAGAGGGAGAGTTCAGCACAGTGGTTATAGAGGAAAGAACCCAGATCACCTGCCAGTGCACCCTAAAACCTGCTGGAGCCAAGAGCTACTGTGATTGTGTATGAGCTGCTACCCGTTTATGCCAGTATTAAGTAAATCAACTCAGAGTGAATCAGAGTTTGGAATTTATTCATTTCCGTTCCTACCAATTACAAACTTTCTGTGTAGCCGCTACACGGCCTGACCTCGGAGCGCCAGATTCAGGTAGGAGCACCGTGACACCCCTCATAACCATATTGCCGCTCGGCATCCTAACCCTGGAACTAGTAGAGCCTCTGGGGACCGGCTTGCTGCGTACTGCACATGTCTCAAAGGTTGTCATGCTGTGTTGGAGCAGATTGGGCTCAGCTAGAGTAGCCACATCGGCGATCAGTTGCTAAAGTACATCAAGCAGCAAACATCTGTCTGGCTGTCACCCCACCAACTCCAACTGGGCAACGTGGTCAACGACAATGGACACAACATTGTGGTCACTGTGAACATGGGGGAAATAACACATGCTCCCTGCATGGTGCACGGCATTAACTTAGTTGTACACTGCTTTTTAAATAAGCACACTGGCTTGGGCAAGTGTGGCGTGCCAGAACCGCAGGGGCTACACGTGAGGTGCACTGTGGGCCGATGAGAGGCCAAATAATAACACAGTTCATCAGTTTACTCACGGTTAGCAGAAAGCCTCCCTGAGCTGGCAGCACAGTGATGAGGAAGACAGCACGAAATCCTCCGGGACACACTCTGTGGTAGGGAAGCACCAGCCTAGATGGAGGTTGAGGTGCCCTTGATGACGGCGGTGTTTAAAGTGCTTGTGGCAGCTGGGTCCATCGGCGGTATTTGTCATGACACCAGTACCGTTTATGGTGGTACAACCAGTTGTAGTGGTGGTATTGAAGAATGAAGTAGACAGTGGTAGGATACAACTCACAACTTTTGCTGTGGCTGGTTTTAGTTGCGGCATATACATCCAGACATAATACAGTCTCTTGATATTTAGAGGAATTCCGTTGAACCACTGTTAATAGGTTTGGCTAGGTTCTGACTCAGGCTGTGGTTCTGTAGTACTCTTTTTCTGGTATGCTTAGTCCTATAATTTCTATATCTTCCAAGCCCTTGAACAGGTAGCTAATCTGTCTTCTGTAATTTATGGTGAGGCTGCCTGTAGCTAGATTGTCCTCTACCATGTGCAAAGGTGCCTATTAAGCCTTAGGTAGTGGCTGTTATCACTGATGTCTCTGCTTGGATTTCTTCCAGGGACATAACGCTATCCTCTGGTTGTAGGATGAAAGGAACTAAGAGGACCACAGGAGGAAAACGCTCTCCTGCTCCTCATACCTTGGCACTGCTACATTGCTGCTTCTGACTTCACCCACTACTCTGTGATGTGGAGTCTCAACTGACCTGAATCACTTCACTAGCAACCACAACAGCAACTCCCACCAACAACAACCCACACTAGGCCTGACTAAGGTATTTATATAGACTGAGTGCTACCCCCATCTAGTGGTGGGATGTATAAAATACACCTGACCAGCCAATGAACAGGGATACAACAGGTGATGTAATGCAAAATGACATGCAACACAGTGATGCAGTTTTACATTAATTTTGCAGTTCTCACGTGTCCTGAGTGGGATGCTGGACAAGGTGCTGGCAATGTCTAGGAGACTGGCTAAAATGCAATGACATTCTTACATGGCAAGGAACGCTCTCTTGGAATCTTAGCGACAGGCTGGCCTTCCACTCGTACAGATGCTCAAGCATATGCAATGGTGAATTCCACCAAGTTGGAACGTTGCGGATTAAGTCATGTAGTATCACTTAATCCACGAAATTCCAACTTGGTGGAATTTACCATTGCACATGATTGAGCATCTGTACGAGTAGCAGAAAGCTATGAATGATTTTGTTATGCACCAGACTGCAGGCAGCATGTGTTGGTGTCACGGCCTATGGTGTGTTTTGTGACACTTTCCTTCACTTGGTTGTCCGTGGCAACGTGTGGTGTTGTGTGCATGTGGTGGCAGTGTCTCAGCCCTATGGCTGATCCCCAGGACATGGTTGCAACGCATGTCGTTGCCCACGGCAACAGGTGAAGTGTGTGTTTATGTATGTACTTCCCCTTTAAGTGGCTGTCTTCCCTTGCCTTGTGTTGGAAGGGTTAACTCCCTTCTGTGTGTGTGATCACCTGGTGTGTCTGAGTGTGGGTGTGGCTACTTTGGGTTATAAAGCCTCTGCTGTTTTCACTTAGCTGAGGGGTTCTTCAGCCATGGTTGCTGGAGACATCCTCCTGTTATACCATCTGCCAGTGGGGGCCACCCTTGTGATCATAAGCTTTTTGTATGGTGTTAAGTAGATGTTTCTTTGGTCTTTATTTATTGCAGCATATGGTTTCCTGGTTTCCCGTGTGATGTGTGTTGTGTGCTGTGTCCCTTGTGTTGTTGTGGACAGCAGCACTTATACATGGGTTCCAGGCTCTGTGTCGGTGGCAGGTAGGTGTGGTACTAGTCTCACTTACCTGCCATTGCTATATGTCTGTTTCTGTTTCCCCTGTCTTTATATTTTGGCCAGTGAGACTCCTGTTTGTCCGTATCAAGGAGGAACAGGTAGTCTTACCCAGCTCCTAGTCCAGGGCCACCCTGAGGGCTAGCAGGAATATCAGGTTCCCGAGTATGAGCCCTCCTACCATCAGGGTTGGCTCATAAAGGCTAGGAGACAGGGTCAGAATTAGGGATTGTTAGGAGGTGACCTGCTCCCTGATTCCTGTCCTGGTCATGCTCTGACCATCCATCTGCTGATACCGCACGGCTGAGGGTTTTCCCCATCCTCAGCCGTGACAGATGGTGTTCAAGGAGTGTCAGATAAATTGATTACCTTCAGGTCTCCACTAACTTGTTGTATTTCCTCTTAATGGGAGTAGTAAGTCTGTCCAGGTGCCTTGAACCAGTCACCTGTCCGTTCAACATAGAAGAGCACCCCAAACTTAAAGAGGAGCTATCAACAGATGAAATGGAGTCAGATCTGGAGAGCAGAGTTTTGTGTTGCTTATTCCATATGAAGATCTTATTTTGAAGAAAATCTCTAAGATCCGTCTTAAAGTTCTTTGATTTAACTTCTTGTATCTCCTTTTCGCATTTCACATCATCTGTGTTTAGATTCTGATCAAATTTACTTAAACCCTCAGAATTTAGAGAAGACTTCAATTTCTCTTGTAGTGGAATAATCAAAAGCACAATACTATGAAGTTCTTTTTCTCTTATCCAGTCAACAGTTCAATAAAAGTCTGGGAGCATAACTTACAAGCGTCTTCCCACCTTGATCATAACATTTCCTCCTCCAATGTAAAGGAAGAATATGCTTACACTCTCAAACCCCTAGGAATAAGTTCCTTATCCACATACTGTTCCAAAGTACCGGTATCCTTATTTTCGTACAACGTGTAAGCAAATCCCTGAGGGTCTTATGGGTTTCCAAGAGATCAGGTTGGAGCCCAGTATTGGGAGATGCGGCATCATCGAAGCTACCGAATCTATTTATTTAAACTTCACTTATCTCTAGACATCATATTTAACCACTTCCCGACCGCCCATTGACTATAAACGTTTCAGTGCGGTCAGGTTAATCTCTGAATGGACATTTTGCACACTGAAATGGTCACTGGCTTCTGGATCGCTGTATACAGATGTATACAGATGAGGAAGCGATGTGCCGCTTCCTGTGCTGGCTCGGTGGTCATGTGAACGCCGGGGGAGTGCAAAAGCTGCCGAGTCTTCCACAGATCTTGATCAGACCTGCACTGAGGCTGTACAGTGCCGTATAACGCTGTACAGCCTCTCTGGGTGCTGTATTCCCCCTGTAACTGGGGCTACAATGTCAACCCCAGTTACAGGAGAAATCAATAGTAAAAAAAAAAAATGTGAATTGAAAGGTCTATCAGAGGTCTTGTATGACCTTATGGGGGGCACATTGTGTAAAATTAAAAATAAAAATAATAAAGTGTTTTATAAAAAACTGTTTCACATGTAAAACTGTGACTTAATGCTGCCCTCTAGTGGTCACTAAAGAGCACTTGCTTTCTATTTACGACAGTAACTAGAATTTCCCAGTTAGAAGAAATCCTGGAGTCTTGTGCTTCTATATATTATACTGAGTATGATAAATCCGAACTTTTACCATTTATCATTCAGAGTTATAAATTGTAAACTTTACTGAGGGATATGTTGGTGCTAAATAACAATTGTATTATTGTTCATAACAAGCTTTCCAGGTCATGTATGTCCTTTGGAATACTAAGAAAATATGTGGAATATTATTATTATTATTTATTATTATGTATTATTAAAGCACCACACAAAGAGGTATGCGTACATAATACAGACAATTGCAATAAGCATGAACAAGATGAGCTACAGACTGGTACAGAAGGTGAGAGGGCCCTGCCCGTGAGGGCTTACAATCTACAAGGTAAGGAATGACGCAGTAAGTGAGGGCAGTATAGGAGCTGCAGGGTCACTGGTTGTTGCCTTGTCTTAAGAGGTGGGTTTTCAGGTTTCTTTTGAAGGATTCCACTGTAGGTGAGAGTTGATATATTGGGGGAAGTGAATTCTAGAGTATAGGGGATGCACGGGAAAAGGTGATAAGAGGAGAGAAGGAGGTTTTTTTGAGGATGGGAGATTACATGTGGGGATGTATCAGGAAAGTAGCTCAGAGATGTATGGAGGTGACAGGTTGTGGACGGCCTTATATGTATTTGTTAGTATTTTAAACTGAATTTGCTGGGCAATGGGGAGCCAGTAAAAGGACTGGCAGAAGGTTGAGGCAGAGGATTAAACGGATGAGAGGAGTTTGGTCGGGCAGCAGTGTTAATGATAGATTGGAGGGGTGCGAGAGTGCTAGATGGAGGGCCACAGAGGAGGATGTTACAGTAGTGTAAGCGGGAGATGGTGAGGGCATGTACAAGCATTTTTGCTAACTCTTGGTTGAGAAATGCGCAGATGCAGGAGATATTTTTGAGTTGGAGGTGGCAGGTGGTGGAAAGCGCTTGGATGTGCGGTTTGAAGGACAGGGCAGAATCCAAGGTTACTCCAAGGCAGCCAACTTGGTTGACAGGGGAGAGTGTGGAGCCATTGATTGTGATAGATAGGTCTGTTGGGGGGGTTGAGCAAGATGGGGGAAAGATGATACATTTTGTTTTATCCATGTTGGATAATAGTCTGTATTTGTTTATGATGCCAATTGCAGCGTGCACGGGGTACTATCCCAGGGCCCTTCCTAGGTGTTATAACACAAGTCCCAGATTAGGAATGCCAGAGTGGTGTAATGGCCTATAATGTCTCTATAGGGTAGTGATAGTTGTGTCAACGGTGTCTTTTACCTGAGTACGGCTGGACTCCTGGCTCACTTGCAATAAATATAAGTGTAGTGATTGTAGAAGTAATAGAGGAATTTTGCAGCAGAAATAATGTCCAGACCTTTAGGTGAAGTTCAAACGTTTCTTTACTGAAGATAACTTGTATCCAAGCAGTATATAGCTTTGGTCTCTGGTCCCAGCAGGTTTTGGCAATCATTGGCAGGAGCTTGTGAGGAGCTTGCAGGATAGGACGGCTGCTTGATAGCTCTGTAATTGTGGCAGGAACTAATCTTCTGCACTTTTCTGTAACTTCTGCTGTATGGGGACAGACTAGCTGAGGAAGAATGTCTTCTCCTAGGTCTCTGGACTTAACTCACAGATATATTCACAGGAGATGCTTTCTTCCTGGAATTCTGGAGGTTGTCTGTGGTTCTCTGCTTCTTTCATCCAGTTGAGGCTGCAGGTGCTCAGCCTGGGTATATGATCATGTCTCAGCCGAGACAAGATCCTTGCTGTCTTCCCTATGCAGGGGATCTTACACACACACCCTACCACTGGCAGGGGGTGGGCTACACTGACTCTAACTTCCTTCTCCACCCATGCTGCAGGATGTGGGAACAGCCCACTCTGCTCACAGAGATGGAATTAAGCTGGAATAATCCATTCCAGCCTAGATACACTAAATTACAACTTGTACCTGGCCAATGCATTGCTGCCACTTGCTGGTGAACCCGGAAATTTACAAGGAACAATTGTATTTAACATAGGTTTTACATGCACATTTGTGAAGACATAATGTAAATTACATCTGATGACAATATACAGGCTCTTAACAGATAGTAGCAGGGTAGAGGAGTGTAGTAGCACAACTCTGGGGTGTTACATTCCCGTTTACTTTGAGTTAAGCCACCCTCAGCTTATGATTAGGGTGAGAGAATTAAGCTCTGCAGTAAATACAAAGTGTTGCATGAGTTACACATAAAGACATGCAAAGAGAAACATATAATGGCTACCGTAAGGTTCCTGCCTGCATGAGTAGGGTGTCCTAATTAACAGTTTCCCTCTCGGTATACCCAGTGAACCAACGGTCTGCACTAATCAATCACTACTGACTGACTTTTGGTTTTTGGTTTTTGGCCTAATACCAAAGGAAGCATGGGGGTGTCTTTACTCTGTAATCCCTTCATTATGTAATTAAATACCCACAAATAGAAGGGTGGCTTTATCCTGTATTACCTTCCCTGCACCAAAGTCAAAATATAAGGCTTATAGCACGATCACTATGGTGACTATGGGTAGCAAAAAAGGCTATAAGGTGTAGGTGCCATACCTTAGGCAAAGGCACAGAAGGGGGAGGTATCAGATTCTCCATGTGCTTCTGGCAATGTCACAGAAGGAGGGCATAATAATCCCATGAAACTCCAGGAAGACACACCTGAATGGGGGGTTTAGTAGTCCCAATACCAATCCTGGCACATATAACAAACAGGAAGGAGGGGTATATTATCCCCATAGACATTCCCGAATCAGCGGGGGCACCATTGTAGTTGCTGGACCTGCCTGGGACTTATCACTTGTCCTACCTGGGTACCTAGGATACATGACAACCAGGAGTAGGCCATTAGTATTAAGCATCTGCAGAGGCAGTCCGTTTAAAGAGAACAGAGCTGTAAGGCAAAGTGACACAAAAGCAAGGTGCTACTGATCTGGCTAAGTGCAAAAGTTAGGTGCAATATCACAAAAAGTGCATCAATTCACATTGCGGCATCTGTAAAAACGCATAGCCCTAATAAATCCTGCAATTAAGAATTTATTTTATTGGAGAACCACCACATATGGATATTCACAAACTGCTGTAACGTTTTGGGCAACAGTGAATACGCCCTTTGTCAAGCTGTGATTGGCATGTAGTGTAGCATAGTATAGGTATAGGCAGGGCCGTATATTGAAAAATCTGTAATTCTAGGTTCAGGGAGGAAGAGACTTCATCCCTGTTCAGTGGCCGTTGTATTCGCTCTAGCTGAGACACCGTACAATTGCTGCGGACCTTTTCACAGCCAGGGAGAAGATGAGCTGTTCTTGCGAGACTAGGTCATTCTTGCAAGAACAGCTCATCCTCTCCCTGGCTGTGAAGAGGTCCGCAGCAATTGTACGGTGTCTCAGCTAGAGCGAATACAATGGCCACTGAGCAGGGATGAAGTCTTCTCTAATACCAGCATTTTGAGTTTGATACCAAAAAAAGTATAGCAACACCAATTCGATAACATGCAAAAAACGTGTGAGTATTTTTTTACTTTTTGCAAAGTATCAATTGCCCATTATGTGAGTAGGTACTTGATGGGGTCACTTACTATTAATGTGAAGCAAATAGAGGTCTAAATGGATAAAGCCTTGTGCCTCATATTAATAGTGACACCAGCAAGTACTTCCTGACATAATGGACATTGAGCAGCATGGGGTTAATGTGTGGGTTGGTGTTGGGTACTACAGTATGATAAGGTTACTGGCTATTAATGTGAGGCACATGGAGTCTAAATTGATGAAACCATGTGCCACATATTAATAGCAACCTCGTCAAGTACCCCGCTTAACATAATGGACAACATGGGGTTAATGGCATCAGGTACATGCTGGAGTAACTTGCTGTTAATATGAGGCACATTGCTTTATCAAGTTGGACCTGCATGTGCCTCACATTTAGGCCTCATGCACACAACAGTTTATTTTCACGGTCCGCAAAAACGGGGTCCGTGATCCGTGACCGTTTTTTCGTCCGTGGGTCTTCCTTGATTTTTGGAGGATCCACGGACATGAAAAAAAAGTCGTTTTGGTGTCCGCCTGGCCGTGCGGAGCCAAACGGATCCGTCCTGAATTACAATGCAAGTCAATGGGGACGGATCCGTTTGACGTTGACACAATATGGTGCAATTGCAAACGGATCCGTCCCCATTGACTTTCAATGTAAAGTCAGGAGTCCCTTTACTTTCACACTTGTGTTCATATAATGCAGATGGTGGCTCCGTTCAGAGCGGATCCGTCTGCATTATATTGTTAAAACATTTCTAAGTGTGAAAGTAGCCTCAGACGGATCCGTCCAGACTTTACATTGAAAGTCAATGGGGGACGGATCCGTTTGAAAATTGAGCCACAGTGTGTCATCTTCAAACGGATCCGTCCCCATTGACTTACATTGTAAGTCTGGACGGATCCGCTTGCCTCCGCACGGCCAGGCGGACACCCGAACATAACTTGAAGCGTCCCCATCACCATGGGAACGCCTCTATGTTAGAATATACTGTCGGATATGAGCTACATCGTGAAACTCATTTCCGACAGTATATTTTAACACAGAGGCGTTCCCATGGTGATGGGGACGCTTCTAGTTAGAATATACTACAAACTGTGTACATGACTGCCCCCTGCTGCCTAGCAGCACCCGATCTCTTACAGGGGCCGTGATCAGCACAATTAACTCCTCAGGTGCCGCACCTGAAGGGGTTAATTGTACTATCATATCCCCCTGTAAGAGATCAGGGCTGCCAGGCAGCAGGGGGCAGACCCCCCCCCTCCCCAGTTTGAATATCGTTGGTGGCACAGTGTGCGCCCACCATCGGGCCCCCCCTTCCTCCCTCTATTGTTATAAATCGTTGGTGGCACAGTGTGCGCCCACCATCGCCCCCCCCTCCCTCCCTCTATTGTAATAAATCGTTGGTGGCACAGTGTGCGCCCACCATCGCCCCCCCTCCCTCCCTCTATTGTAATAAATCGTTGGTGGCACAGTGTGCGCCCACCATCGCCCCCCTCCCTCCCTCTATTGTAATAAATCGTTGGTGGCACAGTGTGCGCCCACCATCGCCCCCCCTCCCTCTATAGCAGTAACAACATTGGTGGCAGTGTGCGGCCTCCCATCTCCCCCCCCCCCCGATCATTGGTGGCAGCGTAGTTCCGATCGGAGTCCCAGTTTAATCGCTGGGGCTCCGATCGGTAACCATGGCAACCAGGAAGCTACTGCAGCCCTGGTTGCCATGGTTACTTAGCAATAGTACAATTGTAGAAGATTCATACTTACCTGCTTGCTGCTGCGATGTCTGTGACCGGCCGGGAGCTCCTCCTACTGGTAAGTGACAGTTCTTTAGCAATGCGCCGCACAGACCTGTCACTTACCAGTAGGTGGAGCTCCCGGCCGGACACAGACATCGCAGCAGCAAGCAGGTAACTATGAATCTTCTACTATTGTACTATTGCTAAGTAACCATGGCAACCAGGACTGCAGTAGCGTCCTGGTTGCCATGGTTACCGATCGGAGCCCCAGCGATTAAACTGGGACTCCGATCGGAACCACGCTGCCACCAATGATCGGGGGGGGGGGGAGATGGGAGGCCGCACACTGCCACCAATGTTGTTACTGCTATAGAGAGAGGGGAGGCCGATGGTGGGCGCACACTGTGCCACCAACGATTTCTAACAATAGAGGGAGGAAGGGGGGGCCCGATGGGGGGCGCACACTGTGCCACCAACGATTTCTAAAAATAGAGGGAGGAAGGGGGGGCCCGATGGGGGGCGCACACTGTGCCACCAACGATATTCAAACTGGGGAGGGGGGGTCTGCCCCCTGCTGCCTGGCAGCCCTGATCTCTTACAGGGGAATATGATAGTACAATTAACCCCTTCCGGTGCCGCACCTGAGGGGTTAATTGTGCTATCATATCCCCCTGTAAGAGATCGGGTGCTGCCAGGCAGCAGGGGGCAGTCTTGTACAAAGTTTGTAGTGTATTCTAACTAGAAGCGTCCCCATCACCATGGGAACGCTTCTGTGTTAGAATATACTGTCGGATATGAGTTTTCACGAAGTGAAAACTTAGATCTGAAAAAGCTTTTATGCAGACGGATCTTCGGATCCGTCTGTATGAAAGCAACCTACGGCCACGGATCACGGACACGGATGCCAATCTTGTGTGCATCCGTGTTCTTTCACGGACCCATTGACTTGAATGGGTCCGTGAACCGTTGTCCGTCAAAAAAATAGGACAGGTCATATTTTTTTGACGGACAGGATACACGGATCACGGCCTCGGCTGCAAAACGGTGCATTTTCCGATTTTTCCACGGACCCATTGAAAGTCAATGGGTCCGCGAAAAAAAACGGAAAACGGCACAACGGCCACGGATGCACACAACGGTCGTGTGCATGAGGCCTAACAGCAAGTAACCTCATTATGTGTACCTCACATTAATGGTTAACCCAATGTTGCCCATTATTTGATGAGGTGCTTGGGGGCCACTTACTTTTAATCTGAGGTACATGGGGGTACTAATGTAATAGCACCATGTACCTCAGATTAATAATAGGTGACCCCATCTGTGGGACAGTGTGTGGGTACCTGCGCTTTTCAGATCACTAATGGCTGGGGACTGGACAGTGGCGGATCCAGAGCCTGGTCTCGGGAGGGGCACTTCCATATTGTTTTGTGGCGGCGGACAGAAAATAATGTGGCACTTATAGAACAGACTATTTTATTTAACCTGTGTGAGCAGAAGAAATGCTCTGTCTATAACTAAGGACTATCAGGGTATATTATATACAGGGCGTTTTATAACTGAGGAGGAGTATCAGGGGGTAATATAACTGGGGGGTATCAGGGGGCATTATACAGGGGGTAATATAACTGAGGGGTATCAGGGTATATTATACAGTGGTAATATAACTGCGGGGTGTCAGGGTACATTATACAGGGGGTAATATAACTGAGGAGGGGTATCAGGGGACATTATACAGTGGTAATATAACTGAGGGGGAACATGGCACATTATACTGTGATAATATAACTGAGAAGGGCTATCAGGGGACATTTTAGAGGGGTAATATAACTGAGGGGTATTAGGATAAATTATACAAGGGCTAATGTACCTGAGGGGTATTAGGATAGATTATACAAGGGGTAATATAACTGAGGGGGAGCATGGCATATTATACAGTGGTAATATAACTGCAGAGGGCTATCGGGGACATTATACAGAGGTAATATATAAGTTATATTACGACTGCATAATGTCCCCTGCTAGCCCTCAGTTATATTACCCCCTGTATAATGTCCCCTAATGTCCCTCAGTTATATTACCCCCTGTATAATGTACCCTGATACCCCTCCTCAGTTATATTTCCCAGGTATAATGTCCCCTAATATCCCTCAGTTATATTACCCCCTGTATAATATACCCTGATACCCCTCAGTTATATTACCCCCTGTATAATGTCCCCTGATACCCCGCAGTTTTATTACCACTGTATAATGTACCCTGATACCCCTCAGTTATATTAACCCCTGTATAATGTCCCCTGATACCCCTCAGTTTTATTACCACTGTATAATGTACCCTGATACCCCTCAGCAGGGGAGCACCCAGGAATTTTGTCTAGGGGGGGTCCGAAAGGCAAAAAAATGTGGCATGTGTAGTGCGCTGTGCTAATTCAATTTTTCAAAGCCCCCTTTATATTTAAAAATGCAGGGAAGGGGTGTAGTGTGTTGCGCTGATTCTTTTACTTGGCGATTCTAAAAGCTCTGTAGGAATTATTTTTGGCCCCGCCCATTATTAAAAGCCCCTCCTACATATAATAGGCCACTCCCAACAAACACTGTACAGCTGACATTCTATAGTTGCGGTCTGTCTCTACACATCATACGGAGAGAGGGGAGGTCTGTCCTGGCTGCACTGCCTGCTTCACATTATACAATAGACAGCAGGCTACATCCAGGAAGCTCCTCCGCTCTCCTCCCTCCCCAGATCCTGCTCAAGGCCTGTGGTTCCCCCCACCATCTGCCACCCGCCCGTGTCCTGCTGCCCCCTTTGACCGTCCTCACCCAGCTCTGAATCCTCCTTCTGCAAATGGCAGGGGGAGGAGCCGGAGCATCTCCTCTCCTACATAGCGCCACCTACCTCTTACATCCAGTGATGTCACCTTTGTTGTAGACGTTCTCTTTCCTCATCTTCTCCATTCAGATCAGACCGCCATAATGATTTTTCAGCCATCTCCCATCTCTGCAGAGGTTAACAAACAGACATTAGTTTCCCACATTTCCATCATCTTCACATCTTCTGTACACCCTTTCCTGCCACCCCCTATACTGTGCCCACTGTGCCCCAATACTATACTGCAGAAACAGTCCCCCTGAAAATACTGTTACCACACAGATAGTGCCCCCCTCAACATTTATTGGCACACAGTGCTCTAAAAAAATAACTGCGCCCAAACACTAATAGTATAAAGATAATGTCCCCCAAAAATTATTGTGCTAAGCTGATACAGTGGCAGGGTGCCCCCCAAAGTAACAGGGCTCCCCAAAATAGAAATCATTCTCTGCCAGAGCACACTTAGTAGTAATAATGCCCCTATAGTGCCCATACTAGTAATCATGTTCCTCATAGCCCCCCAGTATTAGCAAAGCTCCGTATAATACCTCCTAGTACTAATAATTCTCCCTAGAATATGACAGTACATGAAATACCCCCGCTTAGTGCCCGCTGTTGAGCTAATGTCCCCATAATGTATGCCAGTATAAAATACCCCTATATAGTGCCCCAGTAAATGCCCTCATAGTGCTCCTCTCCACCTTCCCCATAGTGTCCCCCATAATATGCCAGTAAAAAACGCTCCTTCTAAGTGCTACCATATGCCCCAATAGTGCTCCTCTCCCCCATAGTGCCGCTCTCCCCTATAGTGCCTACCATAATGTGCCAGTAAAAAAATGGCCCCTTAGTGCCACCAGATGCCATAATGCCCCCATAATGTGCCAATAAGAAAAAAAGGCCCCTTTAGAACCCCCACTTCCCCATAGTGACCCCAAATAATGCCCCTATAGTGCCACCAGATGCCCCATAGTGCCGTTCTCCCCTATAGTGCCCCCTATAATGTGGAAAAAAAAGGCCCCTTTAGAGCCCTCATAGTGCTCCTCTCCCCCATGGTGCCCCCCAAATAATGCCCCAATAGTGCCACCAGATGCCCCATAGTGCCGTTCTCCCCTATAGTGCCCCCCATAGTGTGTAAAAAAAAAAAAAAAAAAAGCCCCTTTAGAGCCCCCATAGTGCTCCTCTCCCCCATGGTGCCCCCCCCCCATTATGTGCCAGTAAGAAGTGCCACCCAAAAAAATGTACCACCAGATGCCCCATAGTGCCGTTCTCCCCTTTAGTGTCCCCATAGTGCCAGCTCCCCCCTTCCAAAAAAGAATAAAAAATACACTGATACTTACCTCCATCAGCAGCGATGCGATGCAGGCCTCTTCCTGCCTGTGTCCCTGCTGTGTGCTGCCCGGCTCAGGCGGCGCGATGATGATGGAATCGCGCCGCCTGAGCCGGCTTCTGATAGGCTGCAGGCATTAGTGCCTGCGACCTATTAGAAGAACAGGGGAGGGACTCACCTCTCCCTCCCCTGCTCTGCCGCAGCACAGGCATCTGTATCACTGTTCTAAGGACGGCGATACAGATGGATTAGATATGGAGATGAGTGCTTCCACAATGGAAGCGCTCATCTCCTTCTGCCCCCCCCAGCCCCCCACCACCACCGCCGCAATTACATCCAGGGCCGCGCCGCCTGTGGTGATCGGCGGTGCGGCCCTGAAGGAGGAAAAAATAATAATTTTGGCTGGTTGTTCTAGGGGGCGTCCAGACCCGCTGGACCCCCCCTGTAGGTGCGCCACTGCCCCTCAGCTATATTACCCCCTGTATAATGTACCCTGATAATCCTCAGTTATATTACCACTGTATAATGTAACCTGATACCCCTCAGTTAAATTACCCCCTGTATAATGTACCCTGATACCCCTCAGTTATATAACTGAGGCGTATAGGGTACATTATACAGTGGGGTAATATAACTGAGCTGAGGAGGGGTGCAGGTACTTTATATGCGTCGTGCGTACTGTAGCCAGGCACCTGGAGTCACGGATTTTGAAGGACTATTGCTGGTTTTCTGGCACCGTACTGCCAGCCCAGATGTTGTAGCGGCTCACATGAAGGTCCTGCTGATTCACTCTGGTCAGGGACGTCCTCTCACATATTCAGGTGCCCTATAATGTGAACATAGGGTGTCTTAACTTAAGGAAGCAAATCAACGCAATATGTTACTGCAAAATACAATTAAACTGCGCCATAATAATACAGCATAGTGTTATAGCTAGCGGGGTCACAGATGCAAGCAGGACCACCAGGAAAACTGATATTAGCCCTTTCAATGCTTTTGATCACCCAGGATGCTAACACTAACACCCGTACTTCCCTAGGCGATATATATATATATATATATATACAGTCATGTGAAAAAATTAGGACACCCTTTGAAAGCATGTGGTTTTTTGTAACATTTTTAATAAAAGGTTATTTCATCTCCGTTTCAACAATACAGAGAGATTAAAGTAATCCAACTAAACAAAGAAAACTGAAGAAAAGTCTTTTCAAGATCTTCTGTAAATGTCATTCTACAAAAATGCCTATTCTAACTGAGGAAAAAGATAGGACACCCTCACATGTATTCCCTCTTAAATTGGCTCAGATCTCACACAGGTATATCACACCAGGTGCACATAATTAGTAGATCGTTACTCTGCATGTTGAATGAGGCTTGCCCTATTTAAACCTCAGACATTTAGTTTGGTGTGCTCCTGACTGTTGAAGTGAGAGTGAGCACCATGGTGAGAGCAAAAGAGCTGTCAGAGGACTTAAAAAAAAAGATTGTAGCAGCCTATGAGTCTGGGAAGGGATTTAAAAAGATCTCAAAAGATTTTGAAATCAGCCATTCCACTGTCCGGAAGATAGTCTACAAGTGGAGGGCTTTCAAAACAACTGCCAACATGCCCAGGACTGGTCGCCCCAGCAAGTTCACCCCAAGAGCAGACCGCAAGATGCTAAAAGAGGTCTCCAAAAACCCTAAAGTGTCATCTCGAGAACTACAGCAGGCTCTGGCTACTGTTGATGTAGAAGTACATGCCTCTACAATCAGAAAGAGACTGTACAAGTTTAACTTGCATGGGAGGTGTGCAAGGAGGAAACCTTTGCTTTCCAAGAGAAACATCGAGGCCAGACTGACATTTGCCAGAGATAAAGTTGACAAAGACCAGGACTTCTGGAATAATGTTCTTTGGACAGATGAGTCCAAAATTGAATCATTTGGACACAACAGCAGAGGACATGTTTGGCGTAAACCAAACACAGCATTCCAAGAAAAGAACCTCATACCAACTGTGAAGCATGGAGGTGGAAGTGTCATGGTTTGGGGCTGCTTTGCTGCAGCAGGACCTGGTCAGCTCACCATCATAGAATCCACAATGAATTCTACTGTGTATCAGAAGGTGCTTGAAGAACATGTGAGACCATCATTTAGAAAATTAAAGCTGAAGCGGAACTGGACCATGCAACATGACAATGACCCAAAACATACTAGTAAATCAACCAAAGATTGGCTGAAAAAGAAGAAATGGAGAGTCCTGGAATGGCCAAGTCAAAGTCCAGATTTGAATCCCATTGAGATGCTGTGGGGTGACTTGAAAAGGGCTGTACGTGCAAGAAACCCCTCAAACATCTCACAGCTGAAAAAGTTCTGCATTGAGGAGTGGGGTAAAATTTCCTCAGACCGATGTCGAAGACTGGTAGATGGCTACAAGAACCGTCTCACTGCAGTTATTTCAGCCAAAGGAGGTAACACTCGCTATTAGGGGCAAGGGTGTCCTATCTTTTTCCTCAGTTAGAATAGGCATTTTTGTAGAATGACATTTACAGAAGATCTTGAAAAGACTTTTCTTCAGTTTTCTTTGTTTAGTTGGATTACTTTAATCTCTCTGTATTGTTGAAACGGAGATGAAATAACCTTTTATTAAAAATGTTACAAAAAACCACATGCTTTCAAAGGGTGTCCTAATTTTTTCACATGACTGTATATACACATCAAAAGTAGGGCAGCACTCTTTTGCCAACTGTAAAGTGGGTGCCAGCTGTAACCCCTCGATTCTGGGTGGTAGACAAATTGCAAAAATCCAAGGCACTCCTTAAATGTGAAAAAATGTGCTATTTATTCACACATGTCACACAGCAACGTTTCGGTTCTCACTCAGAACCTTTTTCAAGCCAAGTGTTGAAGGCTTGAAAAAGGTTCTGAGTGAGAACCGAAATGTTTCCGTATGACGTGTGTGAATAAATAGCACATTTTTTCACTTTTAAGGAGTGCTGTGGATTTTTGCAATATATACATATGTATATATATATATATATATATATATATATCCAAAAGATGGCAGGGCAGCACTCCTCACTTCAAGTGATGCAAATGATTAAGGTGCCAGTGTTTTCCTCTGGGTCCTGGGGTCCAAACACAATCCAAATAAAAGTAAAGCAGCACTCCTTAGATAAAAAGTGAAAAAATACTAAATTTATTCAGCACATGTTGATACAGGCAGCGTTTCAGCTCTCTCACAGAGCCATTATCAAGCCATTATCACTTGGCTTGATAATGGCTCTGTGAGAGAGCTGAAACGTTGCCTGTATCAACATGTGTTGAATACATTTTGTATTTTTTCACTTTTTATCTAAGGAGTGCTGCGTTACATTTATTTGGATTGTATATATATATATATATATATATATATATACAGTACAGACCAAAAGTTTGGACACGCCTTCTCAATCAAAGAGTTTTTCTTTATTTTCATGACTAGGAAAATTGTAGATTCACACTGAAGGCATCAAAACTATGAATTAACACATGTGGAATTATATACTTATCAAAAAAAACACATCTTTCTATATACTTATCAAAAAAAGTATGAAACAACTGAAAATATGTCATATTCTAGGGTCTTCAAAGTAGCCACCTTTTGCTTTGATTACTGCTTTGCACACTCTTGGCATTCTCTTGTTGAGCTTCAAGAGGTAGTCACCTGAAATGGTTTTCACTTCACAGGTGTGCCCTGTCAGGTTTAATAAGTGGGATTTCTTGCCTTATAAATGGGGGTGGGACCATTAGTTGCGTTGTGGAGAAGTCAGGTGGATACACAGCTGATAGTCCTACTGAATAGACTGTTAGAATTTGTATTATGGCAAGAAAAAAGCAGCTAAGTAAAGAAAAACGAGTGGCCATCATTACTTTAAGAAATGAAGGTCAGTCAGTCCGAAAAATTGGGAAAACTTTGAAAGTGTCCCCAAGCGCAGTAACAAAAACCATCAAGCGCTACAAAGAAACTGGCTCACATGCGGACCGCCCCAGGAAAGGAAGACCAAGAGTCACCTCTGCTGCGGAGGATAAGTTCATCCGAGTCACCAGCCTCAGAAATCGCAGGTTAACAGCAGCTCAGATTAGAGACCAGGTCAATGCCACACAGAGTTCTAGCAGCAGACACATCTCTAGAACAACTGTTAAGAGGAGACTGTGTGAATCAAGCCTTCATGGTAGAATATGTGCTAGGAAACCACTGTTAAGGACAGGCAACAAACAGAAGAGACTTGTTTGGGCTAAAGAACACAAGGAATGGACATTAGACCAGTGGAAATCTGTGCTTTGGTCTGATGAGTCCAAATTTGAGATCTTTGGTTCCAACTGCAACACGCCAGACCTGCAGGGAATAGCGACAGTGAGGTCACGGTATGGGGAATCGAGGGTTACTCACTTTTCTGAGGAGAACCCTGGGCAGGCATGCAACAGTGAATGAGAGGCAGACACTAGTTCCTCTGGGGCACACTCTGTAGATAGGGACCAGGCCTGATGGTGGGTGAGGTGCCCTGGATGTTGCAGGTGTTTTGAGTGCCTGAGGCAAGGTCCCTTTAAGGATCGTGACGCCAGTGCCTGTAACGGTGGCACACCGATTTGTAGGAGGATTAATTGAGTACGCAGTTGGTAAACCAAACGTTGCTTTACTTTAGGAAACAGTCCAACTTTATACATACAGTTGCAGTAAATAAATGAATAATGAAAATAATGCAGTCCTTTCTAGTACAAGTGCACAGCAGGTTTACTTCACAATATGGCAGGTATAATCTTGCAAGATACTTGGAGGGCAAACAGTTAATGCTTTGCAGTACAATGCTGCTCTATCCCCACAGTTATTCTAGCTGGCTGGATCCCAAGGCCCGGATGCCTAATTGCTGGGTATGTACACTCATGTGTTAGGTGGAAGTGAACACGGCGGGAAAGTGTGGCGGAGGGTGAACATGACGGGAAAATGTGGCGGAGGGTGAACATGGCGGGAAAATGTGGCGGAGGGTGAACATGGTGGGAAAATGTGGCGGAGGGTGAACATGGCGGGAAAATGTGGCGGAGGGTGAACATGCTCTCTGGGGGGGTGAACATGCTCTGTGGGGGGGAGGGTGAACATGCTCTGTGGGGGGTGAACATGCTCTGTGGGGGGGTGAACATGCTCTGTGGGGGGGGAGGGTGAACATGGTCTGTGGGGGGGAGGGTGAACATGCTCTGTGGGGGGGGAGGGTGAACATGCTCTGTGGGGGGGAGGGTGAACATGCTCTGTGGGGCGGTGAACATGCTCTGTGGGGGGGTGAACATGCTCTGTGGGGGGGGAGGGTGAACATGGTCTGTGGGGGGGAGGGTGAACATGCTCTGTGGGGGGGAGGGTGAACATGCTCTGTGGGGGGAGGGTGAACATGCTCTGTGGGGGGGAGGGTGAACATACTCTGTGGGGGAGGGTGAACATGCTCTGTGGGGGGGAGGGTGAACATGCTCTGTGGGGGGAGGGTGAACATGCTCTGTGGGGGAGGGTGAACATGCTCTGTGGGGGAGGGTGAACATGCTCTGTGGGGGGGAGGGTGAACATGCTCTGGGGGGGGGACGGTGAACATGCTCTGTGGGGGGAGGGTGAACATGCTCTGTGGGGGGGTGAACATGCTCTGTGGGTGGGGGTTGAACATGCTCTGTGGGGGGGGTTGAACATGCTCTGTGGGGGGGGTTGAACATACTCTGTGTGGGGGGGGTTGAACATGCTCTGTGGGGGGGTGAACACGCTCTGTGTGGGGGGGTGAACACACTCTGTGTGGGGGGGTGAACACACTCTGTGTGGTGGGGGGGTTGAACATGCTCTGTGGGGGGGTGAACACGCTGTGTGTGGGGGGTGAACACACTCTGTGTGGTGGGGGGGTGAACACGCTCTGTGTGGTGAGCGGGGTGAACACGCTCTGTGTGGTGGTGGGGGGGTGAACACGCTCTGTGTGGTGGTGGGGGCTGCCCGCACTTATCAGACAATAGGGGCATATTCTAGCGCTATGCTCCCATTGTCTGAGATGGGAAAACTCCTTTAACCACTACAGGACCGCCGTACGCAGGATTGCGTCTTTGCGGCGGCCCTGTTCTTACGAGTGGACGCGCTAGGACGTCCTCTCGCGAGACTTCCTGTGAACGTGCGCACGTTCAAAGGAACCGGAGGTAAACTAGCTGATCTACAGCCTGCCAGCGGCGATCGTTTGCTGGCAGGCTGTAGATGCGATTAATTTTTTATGTATTTTTTTTTAACCCCAAAAAGGTATATTAGATGCTGTTTTGTTAACAGCGTCTGATATTCCTGCTACCTGGTCCTCTGGTGGTCCCTTTCGCTTGGATCGACCACCAGAGGACACAGGCAGCTCTGTAAGTAGCACCAAACACCACTACACTACACCTCTCCCCCCCCCCGTCACTTATTAACCCCTGATCACCCCATATTAGACTCCTTGATCACCCCCCTCCCCGTAAGGCTCCATTCAGACATCCGTATGTGTTTTATGGATCCGCAAAACACATATGGACGTCTGAATGGAGCCTTACAGGGGGGTGATCACCCCCGTATAGACTCCCTGTAAGGCTCCATTCAGACACTTTTTTTGGCACAAGTTAGCGGAAATTGATTTTATTTTTTGTTTTTTCTTGCAAAGTCTCATATTCCACTAACTTGTGTCAAAAAATAAAATCTCACATGAACTCACCATACCCCTCACGGAATCCAAATGCGTAAATTTTTTTGGACATTTATATTCCAGATTTCTTCTCACGCTTTAGGGCCCCTAAAATGCCAGGGCAGTATAAATACCCCACATGTGACCCCATTTCTGAAAGAAGACACCCCAAGGTATTCGCTGAGGGGCATATTGAGTCCATGAAAGATTGAACTTTTTCTCAAAAGTTAGCGGAAAGGGAGACTTTGTGAGGAAATGCTAGGTGAGAGAAATATCTCTCTATAATGACAACTTTGTATAAAAAAATGGGAAAAGTTGTCTTTTGCCGAGATATTTCTCTCACCCAGCATGGGTATATGTAAAATGACACCCCAAAAACACATTCCCCAACTTCTCCTGAGTACGGCGATACCACATGTGTGACACTTTTTTGCAGCCTAGATGCGCAAAGGGGCCCAAATTCATTTTAGGAGGG